>NC_041399.2:180219742-180419742 GCF_900747795.2 Erpetoichthys calabaricus | reverse complement strand
AGGAATGAGCCTGACAAATTTCAGCCTTCTACCTACACTGGAAGTTGGAGAATTAGTGATGAGTCAGTCAGTCAGTCAGTCAGTCAGTGAGGGCTTTGCCTTCTTTTACACAGTCAGTTCACGTGATTACGTGGGAGGCGTGATGACGTGATACGCAACTCCGCCTCCCACGGCCAGCGAGCTGCAGTCCATTACAGTATATGGACAAAAAAGAGGTTCCAGTTATGACAGTTACGCTTTGAATTTCGAAATGAAACCTGCCTAACTTTTGTAAGTAAGCTGTAAGGAATGAGCCTACCAAATTTCAGCCTTCCACCTACACTGGAAGTTGGAGAATTAGTGATGAGTCAGTCAGTCAGTCTGTCAGTGAGTCAGTGAGGGCTTTGCCTTTTATTACACAGTCAGTTCACGTGATTATGTGGGAGGCGTGATGACGTGATACGCAACTCCGCCTCCCACGGCCAGCGAGCTGCAGTCCATTACAGTATATGGACAAAAAAGAGGTTCCAGTTATGACCGTTACGCTTTGAATTTCGAAATGAAACCTGCCTAACTTTTGTAAGTAAGCTGTAAGGAATGAGCCTGCCAAATTTCAGCCTTCCACCTACACGGGAAGTTGGAGAATTAGTGATGAGTCAGTCAGTGAGTCAGTGAGGGCTTTGCCTTTTATTAGTATAGATCCCGTGTTTCCCCATAAATAAGACAGTGTCTTATATTCATTTTAGGTCCAAAAAATGCACTAGGGCTTATTTTTGGGAAGGTCTTATTTTTATTGAAGTTCAAAAAAGTAAAGTACATTTATTCCTGTTCAACAATTATACGGTACAAACTACTGGTACATTAATGACTGTTCAACAATCAAATCAACATATACTACAAACTACTGTACAAGGGGGTACCCAAAAGAATCCGCAATATCGCCACGCTGGACGGAGCCCCCGGAGCACACACCTCCACTGCCACAGCAGGCAAGCTAAGAACAACTTACTCCGAGGTAGTGCCCCAAGTTTCAACCCCGTCTCCTGCTGTTCTCAATCTCTGCGGCCAGTGCACGGCCGCGAACCCAACAACAACAACAACATTTATTTATATAGCACATTTTCAAAAAAGTAGCTCAAAGTGCTTTACATAATGAAGAAAAGAAAAATAAAAGACAAAACGCCGCATCTCACCCCTTCCCAAACGAGTTTAGATTTTTCTCGCCTAAAAAAAGGTGAAATTCAGCACCCCTCCCCAGCAGGAAACAAAAGACCTCAGCTGCATGCCAACCACAAAGAATGAAAAGAAGCAAAAAACGAGGTTGAAAGCTGTTCCACACTCACCCACTGCAGCAGGAAAAATGTGCACCTCAAAAGCCCCGGCCAGCGCAGCGCTACTGGTATCACAGACTCCCTTGGGCACCCCCTCCTATATTAACTCTGGTTTAACAAACAACATGTATTCATGTTATACAAACTACCGTATGTTAACTGCTTCTACATTTATTCAAATACAATCATGTCATCTTCTTCTAGAATATCATCATAACTTTCCATATCCGAACCTGCAATTTTTTCCTGGATTTCCTTTGACTCTCATTCCTTTAGAATTAATGGCCCCAATCTCTCATGTGCAGCAATACTGCTCTCCTTAAATGAACACATCATGTCCAGGTAACCTGCTCGTAGTTCACTGGCAACACAGCTTTCAGTGATTTTATCCCATGAATTCTTTACCCAAGTCACCACCTCTTGCAGCTTAGGCTTCACAAAGTTCCCCCGCTGATTTCTATCCATTCTGTTTTCAATGTAACCATTGACTTCTATTCGCAAATGGTCCTTTAATGGCTTGTTTATTGCAATGTCAAGTGTCTGGAGATAGGCTGTCATTCCTGCCGGAATCATTATCTGATCTATTCTTCTCTCCTTAAGGAAGTTCTTCATGTTGTGATGGATGGCCAGCTTCATATTCTGGCCCTCACCCCCAGGAGGAGCTCTCCCGACAGCATGGATGGGCCCCGAATTCCAGCAGGGCCTCATGGACTATGTAGTTTTTATGCACAGCCCTGCTGAATACCTTGGGGACCACTGGGAGTCACTGTCGGGAGGCCCTTGGACTCATATATGCCCTATAACCCGGAAGTGCGTCATAATCCAATGACAGGAAGAAATGACGTGCTCCCGGGTTGAAGATAAGGACTGTTTACCCTGACCCGGAAGGAATAAGGACTTGTGGGTAATGGACAGGAACACCTCCGGGTCAGGGAGTATAAAAGGACTCTGGGAAAGCCCAGACACTGAGCTGAGCTGGGAGGTAGGGTGGCGAAGTGTCTGGGAGAAGAGGATTTGTGATTATTATAGTAGTGATTAGTATATGAGTAGTGTGGAGTGGAGGGTGCTTTGTGCACATGATTGTATAAGAATAAGAGTCTTGGACTTTTACCTGGTGTTTGGAGTGGTGCCTGAGGGTTCAAGAGGTGGATCAGAACCTCTACTGCTACAATGTCTTTAGCGTGGTGAGTGCTAGCAGAATCCCAGACTAGCAGACCTCTTTGGGCACCTCGCAAAACACGTGGAAACATTAAATCTACCCACTTTCTTATAATAGCTTGAGTGCACCATATTTATCCGATGTTATGCTGGACAAAAGACAACGTTTACTCTTTTAACTACTTGGAAAAGCGCCTTACTTTGTAACCAGGGCAGCTTCTAGGCTAAATACGACAGCTCTCAGGACAGATGCAAAAACGGCGGATTAGCGGTAGGTCTTATTTTCGGAGGAAGGCTTATATTAGCGTTACATCAGAAATTACTGCTTGGTCTTACTTTCGGGGTAGGTCTTACTTTTGGGGAAACACAGGAAATTCCATATGGTGATTAACTGTCGGATGAAATTGTCTGTTGAAATAGGATATAGGATAACTTGTGAAGGATAAAGGGCTAGGATAGGATAAAGTGAGACAATGTAGGATCTTGTACTATCGGTCTTCAAGAAAAATTAAGCAGATCAAAACAAAAAGAAATCTGCTAACTCAAAATTACAAAATGTGCAAAAGCTAGAAATGTTGCTAAATTTCAATCTAATGAAGTAATTTATAAGTAAAAGATGCCCAGTCTTAATTAGGAAAATTGCTTCAGCTTTATGAAGGAGTTTATTGCTTAGTATTCTTCACAGAGAGAGGCTCACATCACTCACAAGTTTATACATATAATAAAGCTACAGTAAAACTACGAACACCGACATAAATACACATACTAATAGACAATAAAATAGATAGTAGCATGTATTTATTTACATCCATCCATCCATTATCCAAACCGCTATATCCTAACTACAGGGTTTTTATTTACATTGTTCATAAAATACACTATCACATACTTAACTGTATCCTTGAATGGAAAAAAGTCCCATTCAAAAGAAAACTGATAGCAAAGATCAGGTTCCTCATATATAAAACTTTGTGTGGATTTGATTGTGAAAATGCACATGCCAAAAAACCTGCTATATGCACATTTCTACACAATTTACCTTTATAAATCACAATCATTTTCTAAATCTGCATTCACGAATGTGCCTCAATTATAATCAACCTCATACATATGCACTCACAATGCTGAAGATTTCATTGGTTAGTAGAGCAGCTTCCCTCCTGACACATCGAGACCCTACCACCTGCATTCAACAGTATCTGGCTGTGCTCTGCAACTGAGCGCACAAGATCATGCGTGACATTATAGTGTCTCTGCTCTGCATTCTGGGATTCTGGAAAAGGTGTAAGATGGCAACATCTAAATGGGTAGCCATAAATTCCTGGCGCGTAATGACACGATTGGTTATACAATGAATAGCACAGGCCATATGAAAAACAGGTTTCAGCCAATTATTTTACCAACAAGCAGGCCACCACGTTCAGTACCGTCATGTCTGTCCAAGCTAGTTTGTCTAAAAATAAATGAATCCCGGCATGACCCAGGGCACAGAGCCGTGATGTTTGTCAGTCTCATTTTGGCATCCCACATGACTTGTGCATTAATGGAAATTAACAGCTTACAGTTACCAAAAGTAGCTTCATTTTTGCTAGATGTCCTTATTGCAACGTAGTGCAATAAAGTGATCCAATTCCATTAAGAGAAGTACACATTACTCCAGATCACCTTTTTATGTTGGGAAAAATTTGTTGTTTTATGTATGTGCAGCAACACCGTACGAAAACTGGATGTAGCACCTCCACAGACAGCTAATGGCTTCCAGCACAGTGGGCATGATGAAGTGAAGATTGGCTAGGATATTCTTGACCTGTTGGCCAGTTCCCTGGGAAGTAACAATTATTATTATGAATTAGTATATATGTGAGTCATCATTTTGCCTTTTTGGTCAAGAGTGTCGTTATTTACCAGTGTCTCTGGAATGTTATGAATGTATGGGTCAGAGTTTCTACAAATATACTTAAACTTTCACACGAGGTTTTCTTTCATAAATCCCAACATTTGTGTGAGAAGTTTCTGTACCCACATTTCAAGCCTCTTTGTGGTGCTATGCAAACTTTACAAATGTGGCCCAGGAGTAGAAAAATGTGTAAGGCAAAACCAAAAGAAACACAATATTTTAGGACAAGTGCGAGAAAAATGTTATTGCTGTTCATTTACCTTCATTCATTTTTAAAAAGTATACTATCATTTAAGAAAAAAATCTAAATGTTCACATTTTTAAATCCAACATTCCTCTTTTGGATTAAGTGAGTAATCGGATAACTTTGCATATATCTTTTTACATTTCATTTATAACAGAAGGTTAAAAAAAAGAAATATGAAAAATCACAAATTTAATATTTTACTTTTATTGTTTTTATGTTCAGTCTTGGTTTTACATAAGTTTCCTCATTTTAATCCTTTAAATTATTATCAATGCTGACCATTTATGGATTCTCATAAATGAGTAAAAGAGAAATTATTCCTGTAGCCAATAAAACTCAGCCCAGATAAGTACACATTGATGTCCATTTAAAGCTATACTTTATTGCTCTTTTGAGGCTTCTTTATCACAGAAAGCTGTAAGAGAACCCAATCAATTCTTGGATTGAACATTATGTGTTCAGTTATATTTGTATGGGATATACAAATATAAAACTATTTTTGTTGCCAATTTCAAACATATAAGTAGTTATTCCATAAAGCTTTAATGCTGAGTCATAAGGACAAATATTACACACCTTCCAGTAAACTGAAATTGAATTCAGGAAAGCAAAAAGGACAAAATATTTACTAAACATTAGATATAATGGAAAATTTGAATGGTTGTTGCCATTATTTCCTTTTAAATTTCTTTTGAAAATTTTATTCTTAATGAAATGTTTTTGGTATTCTTAAAATCATAACTGTGACCAAGTTAAATGGCCTAGATAGTTGAATGAATATGGTAATAAATATGGCTTTACTAACATCTGTAAGCAACTGAAAGCATGTTACAAACATTTTATAGAGACAACTGAACACTGTTTTTTTAAATAAAATATAGTATATAGCCTTGAACACATTTTTTGGCAAAATTGAAAATAAAAGAAAATTGCTGCCCAGTACTGAGTTGTGGCAAGAACCCTGGATTCAAGTTCCATCTTCCAAACAGAGAAAGGAATACCAAAAAAAGAGAGATATTAGTTCAGAAAATACGAAACTCCAGAAGGTGACCTGAATAATGGCATGTCACCATAAGCACACGCGAGGTTGACATATATCAAAATACCAAAATAACTCCTGCTAAATTTAAGCAAGGGAAATAATCATTCTCATCTTTAAACATTAATGACCAGATTATGGAAATGTTGGAGATTTTGAGTTTGTAGGCATCATAATTTCCAAAGCTGGTTTGGCCATTTATTGTGCATATCCATCCAACCAAAGTTGCCCCTTTCTGACAATGTTCTTCCTTTGGAGTTCAAACCTCTATTCAAGTAAAACACATTTTCTTGTGAAACATCAGCTGAGTTGTCTTCACCACTGCCATTTTTAAAGTAATTTAGTCCTCCTACACAAATCAAAAAAGCAACCAAAAGAACAACATACAGAGATATCAACTGGTTTGAAATTGAAAAATGTGCATGATAGAGCTATATTCAGTCCCAATTTCTACACAACAGGAGTGCCCAACTCCCATCCTGGCTGAAGGTACTTGTTACAACCCAGTTGCTTAATTAGAAGCCAATCCTCACGAATAACAACCCTTATTTAATTTCATGGCTTGTTAGTGTTTTAACTGTACCATGTCAGTTCATTCTTAAATCACAGATTTTTTTCCTTTCTAATGATACATGTATCATCCAAGTGATTTGAAGCCAAACACAGATGAGTAATTTTCAGTTCTTGACTTTCTCTTCCGTTTCCTTCTGAGTACTTAATTAAACTGAATAGTAAATGATGAATATACATGGGTGGAAATGGAGACAAGCTAGATCTAGAATTGCTGGTCCCTTTGTCATTTGCATCTTATTGCTAATAAGGAGCAGTTAAAACAATGAATACAGCTGTTTAAAACTAAAATAAGCAATTAAGGGTTCAAAATCTTAAAAAGCGAGACAACTAAAATGAAGCACAAAAAAGTTGCTTGAGCAACAAGATCGACTGTGGTGGAGAGAGTGACCCTGAAATTGAAAAAACAGAATAACACTAGGTCAAAGTGCAAAGATCAGCATAGATAAGATCTGGTAAAGGAAAGACATCAGCCTCAAAACCAAGTGCAGAATGGTTTGTGCTATTATGTTCCCCATAACAAGTTACAAGTACAAAAACTGGATAATGAAGAAAGCAGACAGAAGAAAAATTGATGCATTTAAATTATGGTGCTGGAGATAACTGCTTCTTATGCCATGGATGGCAAAAATTACAAATAGAGAGATTCTGGACCACAGAAACATCACTGGAAACTAAGACCATCGGACTGAAACTGACCTACTTTCAATAAGTATTGTGATCCAAGTTACTGGAAAAGACAGTAAAGCTAGGAACAGTCAGAGAAACAAAGAAAAGAGGAGGGGCAAAGAAAACTTGAAGAAAGCTGGGGGGTATTTTTCGTACGTGGATTACTCGTTTAGCCGGATGTAATTGTTGACAATTTGGCCTGATCCTGGATCTGTCGTTTTTTTTTTCGAAACTCTTGCTGGATGTGTTGTCATAGCAACACATCCTAATCCTCAAACCTGCTCAGAGCAGGTTTGTTCTACGTAAACAAGGATTAGCTCACACACTTAATCAGTGTCCTTGCGTGGAATTCATTTAGTCATGACTTCGCCTTTCATGAATGAGCAACCAATTGATATCGGTACACAAATTATAAGAAGAGAATTTCATATAGAGAGGGGTTTGCGCAATTGGCAAGAGCCTTTATTGCTCCCGGAGGAAATTCTTTTCGAAAGATACCGCTTTAGCCGAGGGGAAATATTGTACCTCAAAAATTTATTAGGACCTCATATTCGAAGTCAAACTAGGCGAAGTCAACAACAACAACAACAACAACATTTATTTATATAGCACATTTTCATACAAAAAGTAGCTCAAAGTGCTTTACATAATGAAGAAAAGAAGAATAAAAGACAAATAAGAAATTAAAATAAGACAACCTTAGTTAACATAAGAAGGAGTAAGGTCCGATGGCCAGAGTGGACAGAAAAAACAAAAAAAAAACTCCAGAAGGCTGGAGAAAAAAAATAAAATCTGTAGGGGTTCCAGGCCACGAGACCGCCCAGTCCCCTTTGGGCATTCTACCTAACATAAATGAAATAGTCCTCTTTGTAGTTAGGGTTCTCACGGAGTCACTTGATGCTGATGGTTATACAGACTTCTGGCTTTTAATCCATCCATCATTGTTGGAACATCATGGTGCTTTGGGTAGATGGTGGTGGCACAAGCCACCACCAATAGGACACCGGAAAAGGAAACAGAAGAGAGAGTAGGGGTTAGTACAGATTTTGAATGGTTATTATAATGAATTGGATATACAGAGTGTCAGGATTAAATTACAGTGAAGTTATGAGAAGGCCATGTTAAAGTAATGTGTTTTCAGTAGTTTTTTAAAGTGCTCCACTGTATTAGCCTGGCGAATTGCTACTGGCAGGCTATTCCAGATTTTAGGTGCATAACAGCAGAAGGCCGCCTCACCACTTCTTTTAAGTTTTGCTCTTGGAATTCTAAGGAGACACTCAGTTGAGGATCTGAGGTTGCGATTTGGAATATAAGGTGTCAGACATTCCGATATATAAGACGGGGCGAGATTATTTAAAGCTTTAAAAACCATAAGCAGAATTTTAAAGTCAATTCTGAATGACACAGGTAACCAGTGTAGTGACATCAAAACTGGAGAAATGTGTTCGGATTTTCTTTTCCTGGTAAGGATTCTAGCAGCTGCATTCTGCACTAACTGCAAACGATTGATGTCTTTTTTGGGTAGTCCTGAGAGGAGTGCATTACAGTAATCTAGTCGACTAAAGACAAACGCATGAACTAATTTCTCTGCATCTTTCGATGATATAAGAGGTCTAACTTTTGCTATGTTCCTTAGGTGAAAAAATGCTGTCCTAGTGATTTTATTAATATGCGATTTAAAATTCAGATTACAATCAACGGTTACCCCTAAGCTTTTTACCTCTGATTTGACTTTTAATCCTAATGCATCCAGTTTATTTCTAATAGCCTCACTGTATCCATTATTGCCAATCACTAAGATTTCGGTTTTTTCTTTATTTAATTTGAGAAAGTTACTATTCATCCATTCTGAGATACAGGTTAGACATTGTGTTAGCGAATCAAGAGATTTAGGGTCATCAGGTGCTATTGATACATACAGCTGTGTGTCATCAGCATAGCTGTGGTAGCTCACGTTATGTCCCGAGATAATCTGACCTAATGGAAGCATGTAGATTGAGAAGAGCAGCGGACCCAGGATAGAGCCTTGTGGAACACCATATAGAATATCATGTGTCTTTGAGTTATAATTACCACAACTAACAAAGAATTTTCTCCCTGCCAGGTAGGATTCAAACCAGTTTAAGACACTGCCAGAGAGGCCCACCCATTGACTAAGGCGATTCTTAAGAATATTATGATCAATAGTGTCAAATGCGGCACTCAAATCTAAGAGGATGAGAACAGATAAATGGCCTCTGTCTGCATTTACCCGCAAGTCATTTACTACTTTAACGAGTGCAGTTTCTGTGCTGTGATTTGTTCTAAAACCTGACTGAAATTTATCAAGAATAGCATGTTTATTGAGGTGCTCATTTAACTGCATAATGGCTGCCTTCTCTAGAATTTTACTTAAGAAAGGCAGGTTAGAGATGGGTCTATAATTTTCAAGAGAAGAGGGGTCGAGATTATTTTTCTTAAGTAGGGGTTTAACTACCGCAGTCTTAAGACAGTCTGGGAAGACCCCCGTATCTAATGACGAATTTACTATGTCAAGAACATTATCAATAAGCACACCCGATACTTCTTTGAAAAAATTTGTTGGTATTGGGTCAAGGGCACAGGTGGATGGTTTCATTTGAGAAATTATTTTATGCAAATCAGGTAAATCTATCCTAGTGAAAGACTCTAATTTATTTATTATGGAGTACTGGGGTTTCGGGGGATCCTTAGTGTTGGGGAGATATACTATGTTATTTCTAATATCATTAATTTTTTGATTGAAAAATACAGCGATAGCCTCACAGGTTTTACTGGAAGTACTTAGGAGGCATTCCTTTGAGTTACCTGGGTTTAACAGATGATCAATTGTCGAAAATAAGACTCTGGGATTACTAGCATTGTTATTTATAAGCTTAGAGAAATAGCAGCGCCTCTCAAGACGGACTGTGTTATTGTATTCTGTTATTTTAACTTTTAATATCTCATAGTCAATAGTTAGTTTAGTCTTCCTCCATTTACGCTCAGCTCTACGGCATGTTCTCTTTAAATCAGACACTCTTTGGGTCTTCCAAGGTATAACAATGCTAGAAGATTTTTTAACTGTCTTTTCAGGTGCAACTATGTCAACAGCAGCCCTCACTTTAGTATTAAATCTTTCCACCTTACTATTTACATTCTCCTCGCTATTATAGTTGGCACTATAAACGGACTGATTGGTTAGAATGTTTGTAAGTTTTAAAGTTGCTGATGAGTCAAAGAAGCGTTTTTTAACAATATGCTTCTCATGAGTGTTTTCTATCATTATTTCTATATTAAAAAGTAGAAGAAAATGGTCTGAAAGACCCGTATCAATGACCTGCTTTATATCAACTTTTAGTCCTTTAGTAATTACTAAGTCTAACGTATGACCTGCTTTATGTGTAGGCTGATTAACGAGCTGTCTCGGGCTCTCACCACCACACAGACAGTATGCATTGCTGAGGTTTTTTACAAGCGGCACTTTTTAATATACTGTAGGCAATGCGGAAAATCTAACTAAAAGTGCAGTTTGCCAGGCAATTCGTAAAGTCTGTTTGGCTCTGAAATATTTCCTTCGGGTTTTCATAGTGTTTCCTGGACACCTGCGTGTGCAGACAAAAAAGACGTTTCATGCCATTGCAGGTAGGTAATACACAGGTAAAAACCCACAGTTCCATAAAGAGTCTCACAATCAGCCTAACATTCTCATTACCCTGGGTTTCCAAATGTGATTGGGGCACATGGGACTGATCACAGTGGAGTTTGATCAAACATTATTTGGAAAATGTACCTCTCATCCTGATGAATAATCAGACACAGTGTCTTCATCAAATATTTGACCTTTGTCAATATCTCGTTGGTCAGACACAGATTCAAGGGATATGACATTCCCTGCAACTGACCCAACAAAAAAAGAGGGCTATATGGAACCTACCTATGGCACACATTGAGGATAAATATATGCAATGACCATCCTTTACCTGAAATGAAGTGACCACTGCATCCTGCCTCTGGTTCTGAGGAGGAGCTTCCCCCTGGAATGCCCTCAGAAACAGGGCGATGGGCATTTTTCTGGAGAGCCAACTCTTCTGCAGGGGTTAGGTCTGGACCGCGTGGACCTCCACCTGTTTTTTGCTTGTCTGCCTTCTTATTAGCTTTAAAATTAATGTTGTTTACATTATATATGATTCTTTATGTCAACAATTCTTTAAATAGTTATATACCAATATTTACCAGTTTGAAGTATATTCCTATACTTCACTTTAACCTGTTCCTGTGTTCTCCTTGTGCTCACGTTTGATCTGGAATTATGACATATTAAATAATAATTAATCTGACACATAGGAAATTAAATGCTGCTTTCAGTAAGTACAATGCACACGCGTTTAATTTGTCGGCCACTTTTTGCCAGCCGTCTTTTCTGGTTTGGGTTGCCTTTGCAGTGTTACCCCTTATGCACATTAAATCTTGAAATTCTTCATGTCCTTCGATTAAAAGGTCTTGCTCCGCTTGTGTGAAAGAAAAAATGCGCCCGTTCTTTCTTCATTTTGTTACAGCCTATCAACGACTTGCTGATCATGTTTTCTAGACTCAATATATATGGGCTTTTCAATCAGCACGGGCACGCACATTCATCTCGGATGATTAGATCCAGCTAGACTAATCTACTACACGGCTGCGTTTGAAAAACTGAGTTATCCCGGATGAGTTTCACTGGCATTAACTCATGATCTCGGATGATTTAAGCGAAGAACGAAAAATACCCCCCCTGGTCTATAATGTCTCTGGAAGTCAGTCTCAGCTGAATGGATAAACAAAGTCCTTCCAGCAATAACCACAGACATCAAGGCCTTCTCAGTACCTTTATACTCAAACTAGACGGCAAGATATGCAATCATTATTCCAATGTATTGTAATGGTTTTATGTTTGTATAGCTTTTTTTAATATTGATTGTTTGATTAAGAGGTCAAGCATTATTTAAATGACAGTACAGAAGCCACTAATTATGTTACATAATTAGGCCTCCATAGCTAGTGTTGGAATACTAAGAGTGTTACATAAATACCAGAAATCCATGCAGTAAAGTGTTTGGAGTTGATGAAGTTTTAACATTGTAGAATCAATGACGAATATTAGTGTAGTGGTGTGGTCAGAGCCAAAGAAGAGGAGTGATTTCTGTAATTTCCATTCCACTGATTAACCCTTTTTCATTTTACTATTGTAGTTGTAAATACAGTATCTATGTCTATTCACTGTGTTCTTTCATATAACTCCTTAACATTTGTAAAAGTGTTCATTCTTTAGTAGTATTTGGGTGAGATCTCAGAATGAAAGGGATCATAGTCTAGTGTCCAGCGGGTTCTATTTGGAGGTGCAAACTGTTAAGATATAATATGTGAATTGTTAATTGTTTCCTTCATTAGGAGACATGCTTGTTTGAAGTGAGTAGTTGTACAGCTATTCAACATTAAATTCCTTGTGTATGCAATGCAATTATTTTGCTAAATAATTCTGTAACACTTGTTATCTTTACAATAGAGGACTAAAGCCACAATTCACATTTTTCAGATCCTGTTTTTGTTAAAAGAGGACTATAAGAATTGAAATTGGATAAAACGGGTTCCATATGTCCTTTTTCTGTTTACCTTAACTGGTTTGGGCACTTATTTATTACAGGACACACTCATGAAAACACATTCACTTTCAAGACTTCTTACCCAAGATGTAAGAAGAACATACCAGTGCTGCACAGACAGTGACTGACTACTAGTGGACCCTGGATCCTCAAAAACCTGGAGAAGTGCTAACCCCAGCACCACACAACTGCTTTCCTTTACTGTACCATTGTAGCAATTTGTTTTTTTCAAAGCCTTCTAGCGTCATGAATTGATTCTGGTATCCAAGTGATGACCCCATCATAAAATAAAGAAACAGAACAGAAACAATATGGACAGCCATCATATTAAGAGAAACGTGACATAGTACAATCTGTACACAGAGAGTAAAAGATGCTCCAGTAAAACTCTCCAACATGATTAACTGAAAAAGAAACAAATGAATTCCATAAAAACAAATCTTCAAAAGTCTCAACCTTCAAATCAAATTATTTAGCAAAAGTTCATATATAATTAAATTCAATTTAAAAACTACTGAGATTAAGTTAAAGAGAAAAGAAAAATCAACTAAAAAGGCACTTGCAAATCTTTTTTCTGTTGTCAAACAACTCTTTCTGGCATCCTCAGTTGGTCTGGCCTTAGTTGTTTGACAGAGAGACAATTCCATTAAAGGTCAGTTTTTAGGCACTGGATCTGAATACTGGGCAACATTTATGAAAACTTTCAACCATGTATGATGTGCAGCTCATTAAAAGAATATGGCATACACCCACTATAAAACAGATATACAATAATCAATTACAATAAATGTAGAATGCATTTTGTTTTAATAAACTTGTCTTTAATTCAGGACATTGTATACAATTATAATATTGTGAGTTATAATTAAAAGATCAGGAGAAAGGTGGTACATAATCTGAAAGGACATGTTCGTGATTGGGAATTACATTTTTAATATAGGGATTAGAATTAACATGAGGTTCCTAAGCTTAATTCTTATCCCCAAACTATGTTAAGAGCCTTACTTAGCAAAGCAAAACACCGCCAAGCAATGCCCAACAACGAGAACATAAGGCTCCTACTTAATAGATGATTTGTACAGTATTCACAGTTTCTTTCTGTGTGTCTCTGGGTGTAAATATATTCCACATAAAATGTGGTGCTTTAGGTGTTGAGGAAATATTGATTATATACTTCCTTTGAATACTTAAGTATTTTCAATGCTGAAATCTATTTATAATTACAATAAACTGCAGCATTTATCAGTGTTGCAACTGATCCTGTTGACATTTCAAATTGTGTTTGCTGACTCAGGTTTTATGCTGATTCTCTCTGTTGCCTTCAGTCATCTTCCTTAATAAATAGTGAAGCAATTCAAAACTTCACACTAGAGTACACAGCTTTTCCACTCTCATGTGGCTGAGATTATCAGATGCCTCACCAAGGAAGGACTGTTGCAAAGGAAAATATATAAATAATACAGCTGTGATCAATCTGTCAGAATTGCAAGATTTTTATTGGTGATGCAAGTAGGGGCAAAAATAGATCTCCGCAAAGCTACTTTCCACCTGCTGTGCTTTATAATTTACTTTCACAGCCTTTCCTTTGCCTACTTTTCTGAGTAGAGAAAGTCTTCCTTGATTTTTACCTGTCTGCAAATGTTCCATTTGTTTTTTTCACCTTTTAAATTTTAGTTTTTTAGCAATCTCATTGTTTTTAAAATAGAAAATAAATTTAGAATTAATGTACATTAACATGAAATATTTATGATAACTAACTTGATGTTTTTTGTCAGTGCACATCATGGTCATTGAAATAAAACTTTGTTTTCAATTAACTTTCTGTAATACTTGTTTACTGGAGTAAATCATTAGAAAATTTGTTAACCGGAAATACCTACTCTCAGTTCATCTATTACTTTTTACTGTATAATTAGCCCTTAATAAATACTTTGTTGGGTAATAATAAGAATTACAAAGCACTAAAGTAATAACCAACACAGACAGAGATAGAATCATTGGCCATAAAAATATAATGTACACATTTAGAGACTACTATATAGTCTACTCAGACCTCATAGACCTACTTATATTCTACTCAGTTTAAAGAGTACAAGACACAATCTAATGTGTTTTTTGATACATTATGGATACCACAACTAGATACTCTCAGTACCAAGGAATTGGATAAACCTCTGATACAACAGAATTAGTACATACTATAAACTCACTTCAGAGTGGGAAAGCACCGGGGCCTCATGTATAAACGGTGTGTACGCACAGAAATGTTGCGATGTATAAAACCTAAACTTGGCGTAAAGCCACGCACATTTCCACAGTACCTCATACCCTGGCGTACGCAATTTCTCCGCTCGGTTTTGCAGACTGGCGGCACCCAGCGTCAAAGCAGTGCTACTGTTCCTGCGTGGTCACCCTTTCTTTCTTAGATCCACATTCCTGATGCGGCTTTAAAAATACACTGAAACTAACTGCATATTGTTTATTAGTGTAAGGCATCTGATTGTAATTAACCTGCAGCAATATAATGGTCCAGGGAATAGCCATAGTATTCCAAATACCATAACTGCTTTAGCGTTGTTACTCTCAATGCATCTTCTTCTTTCAGCTGCTCCCGTTAAGGGTTGCCACAGCAGATCATCTTTTTCCATATTACTCTCACTGCACCACTTGGAGTATTTATATCACTGTATCTGAGTGGGGAATCACAGCAGCAGCTAATTGGAAAGAGAATTATCGGTATACAGCATTAAGCAGACGCTGCCTGAGCCACGACAAAACGTTTCAGAGACTTTCCTGTACGGACTTCGCGGTTTAGAAAAAGTTTCATCCCAAGAACTATAAACGCACTCAATCAGTCCATCAAGTGCTCCTTGTAGAACTGTTTGTACTTATAAGTACAATCACCTCACTGTAAACTTGCGATACAGTTTTAATATTGCACAACCTGCGCCACTTTATAAAGCGCGCATTTACATATGATGACAATATAATTTTTATGATGAAATGCAGCAGAATATGTTGATTATATTATACAGATAAAACTTTAACTTCATTTAAATAATCTATATTGTTAATAATTAAACATGTGAGGACACTGTGCTGCAGCGCTAGCTAGTTCAGGGATTGTTCCTGCATTGCGTTGCATTCTTACTGGTGCTGACGCGACACTGGAAGGACAGACGGATAGAATAATTAAACATGTACTACGAAGATATTTCAATGTTCCTTAAAAGTTTTGAAGAATCGGCGTTCTAAGCTTACAGATGGCTTCACGTCTATTACAGAGCTTATTGTGTGGCGATTGGGTATTTGGAGAAAGAAAAGTAAGGACAGGAATTGGAGGTTAGTACGTTTGAAAGAGACAGTACTTCTGCAATTAATTATTTCATCGAAGGTCGCGCATGGCGCAGCAAGCCTCTTGCTTGAGATATGAACAAGCACTGCGCCACCGTGTTCCCATGTTTAATAACATGCTTTCATTCCTATCATCATGATAAAGATATCATGTATACATCTCAGTATTATAATTATTCAGAGAGCTGTAATATCACGAATGTAATGGATTCTGTGTCCCGTCGGAGAAAAAGAAAGCCCGTTTAAGAAGCAGGTAGTGATTCACACACAGAGCACATAGAAGATCAAATACAGAACAAAGCATTTAACGTGCTACTTTAGTTACAATGGGATTTGAGAAACTAGTAAATTAAACGATTTTAAGATGAAGTTTATGATGTTCTACTTTAATGGCAAAATAAACTACGTGATTAAAGTGGAAATTTTGAGATTAAAGTTGACATTTCGTGCTTTTATCCCACTGTGTGCCTATTTTTTTTGTCTGTACCCTAATAAGCTTTCATATAACACTCAGACGGTGGGCTATGACTCGCCTTTTCACGGCGTGTTTGATATGTGACTTCTTTTTTATTTTGGGCACCGTGCAACTCTATGAACTTGAGCTTTCGAGTTTCTCCGACACTCTGTCACTCAATCAACTTCCTTTTGTTGATTATACCACTGTTTAAACCAACAAATAGTATGTTTTCCTTTGCCTCCACTAGGTATTCGCTGAAATTCTTATATTTTCCCCCGTGCTTTTCCCTTTGTCTTTTCACAGAAGGCTATTTATATTGATTTGTATATTCAAAGAGGCGTAATTCTGGGAGGAGTTGGTGTGGGACAGAAGGCGCGTGCACATGCGTTACTTTCACGCTGATCGGGATTTATGTAGCGGAAGAACGTAGAAGTTTGCGTACATACAGATTCCTGCATCTGGATTTTTCTGTGCGTACGCACATTCCCACGTTTGTGTTTACGCCATGTTATAGTGTGAGTTATATGCACGGCATTATACATGAGGCCCCAGGTCTTGATTTGCTACCCTGCTGAATTTTATAAAAAATTTTCAATCAAGTTAGCTCCCCTTTTATTAGCAACTTTTATAGAAGCCAGAAACAATAAAATTCTACCTCAAACTTTTTGGCAAGCATTAATTACTGTTTTTCCCAAGAAAAATAAGGACTTACAATGTGCATCAAACAGACCAATCTCACTTCTGAATAACGATGTTAAGATACTCTCCAAAGTCCTAGCTAGAAGCATAGAGAAAGTGTTCCCTTCAGTAATATCACAAGACCAAACAGAATTTATTTAAGGTAGACATTTGGCTTCCAATCTCCAACGCCTGTTTAATGTAATATATTCACCCATAAAGTCCAACACTCCAGAGATCTTATTATCTTTGGATTACCTATTCAACACTTTGTATGATATTTGGGTTTGGCCCTAACATACATGCATGGATCAAACTACTGTACACCAGTCCAGAAGCTTCAGTTTGTATTAACAACACTATCTCAGACTACTTTATAGTAGTACTAGACAAGGATGCCCCTTGTCATCACTGCTTTTTGCAATCACCATTGAGCCATTGGCTGTTCACTTTCGAAATACATCAGAGATAAAAGGGATTTTCAGAGAAGGACTTGAACAGAAAAAATGACTATATGCAGATGATATGGTATTGTATATATCAGACCCATAAAATTCAGTGCCTGCAGCCCTAACTGTATTAGCAGAATTTCAAACGTTATCTGGACTCAGAATTAATTTGAACAAAAGTGTTGTTTTTCCAGTGAATTCTCTAGCAAACAACATTAGATTTGACATCGTCCCTTTTATCATTGCAGTTCAGTTTCAATATCTAGGGATAAACATCACAAGTAAATATAAAGCGCTTTTTCAACAAAATTTTGCTGTTTAATTTAGCAGGAAGAATTAACAGTATCAGGATGAATAGCCTACCTAAATTTCTGTTTCTATTTCAAAACATCCCTATATACATTAACAGATAATTTTTTTAAGAAATTAGATTCAATCATAACCTCATTTATTTGGGATTTGAAATATCCACGCACCCAAAGGACAACCCTATAATGACCTAAATCAGAAGGCGGGATGACTCTACGTAATTTTCAATTTTACGACTGGACGGCAAACATAAAAACCTGGACACTGGCACAAATAGATGAACACACACTAGCTTGATCTGCAACAGAAATTAAATCCTCAGAATATGGAACCAATGTAGGAAGTACTTCAGGTTAGAGAATATTTTATCTGTGGCACCTCTATATGATAACTACCTTACACAGTTTTTAATGTTTGGAAAACTTATGGGATTAAATCATTTAGAGAATTGCATATAAATAATGTCTGAATCCTATGAACAATTATACTCTAAATTTATTTTTCCATCAACACAATGTTTCCACTACCTCCAAATTAGAAACTTTCCTAAACAAAATCTGCCCAGTTTTCCTCACCTCCCAATTATTTCTATTCCAGAAAAGATATTGATCAGTCTTCTCTATATATAACCATTTTAAAGTCCCTTCCTTTTAAAGATCTCAAAGTACAGTGGGAAAAGAATCTCTTATTTAACATTTCAGAAAAGGACAGGAAGGCAGCCATGCACAGAATTCACTCGAGCTACATATGCACAAAGCATACAATTATTCAACTTAAAATCTTTCATCGAGCACATCTATCTCATTTAAAAGTGTCCAAAATGTTTCCAGGGCAAGATCCAAACTGTGAACATTGCAATCAAGCTCCAGTGTCACTAGGCCACATGTTCTGGGCATGTACCAAATTAATATCATTCTGGACAAAAATATTTAAATGCCTATCAGACAGCCTTGGTGTCACAATCACTCGTAACCCTTTAAAAGCTGTGTTTGGTGTACTTCCAGATGGGACTGATGTAATATCGACTTTAATGTTAAACAGTAAAAAAGAGACTAATAGATGCACTAATACAAACTCTTAACCCCCCCCCCCCCCCATTCAGAAGTTGTGTTGATTACAGGATTAATATGTAAAAATGATAAAAAATGAGCACTTTATCAGACTAGATGTATTTGACCATTTTAATGTCTACATTTTGAACACTTTTAATAATGAATACATTTCAATACATTGTTCCATTGTTCTGTTTATGCTCCTCATCAGCTTTGTCTGATCACATTATCATCTTGGATAATACATATTTTTTGAAAATTCACAGAACCATTTAAAATACATGTACACAAAAGGATCACCATACAAAATGAACAAATTTTTTCCACAAAACGTTTCAGTCTCCTGATGTTTATAAAATAGGATTAAATGTTTCACCTGTTCCATCTAGGTAATAATGGTCTTCTAAATTACCAAAGAGCAGTGGGGCTGCTATATACTGAGATAAGATTGCATGTCTATTGCAAAATATGCATTATGTAAACTTGAAATTGCAGTTTTTTTGTTTTAGCATGTTTTCTTGATGAAAAACAATTGAGTTCATTATATCTTCTTGTCCATCCTTTTATATGGCTATGTACAAAAAAAATTGAGGATTAATGAACCAGTTTCAGTTATCAGAATCTAGATTTAGATTTTTTTGAACATAACATAATATAAAACTTTTATACTTATGTCATTATCAATCCTGTTGGCCATCAGGACCTATTGCAATAGATGTAAGGAAAAAACAATGGAGCACTCATATAGGGTCTGTTTAGAATTACCAATCAACCAAATATGTAGTTGTGGGTGTGGGAGAAATAACGGAACACAAGGAGAAAAACTAATGTAGGCACATGAGAACATACAAAACCCACAAATATAACGACTGGGAGCAGGATATACTGTAAGTTCTGGGTGCTGGATCTGTAAGGTGGCACTGAGAACTACTTCACCACCATGCCATCTCTTGGGTATATCGTATTTTTTTTTTAATAAAATGAATTAATTTATTAATATTTTATATTGTCTTTCTTATGTTATTATATAATATAATGCCCCACTATATTATATTCAGATATAATGACAGTAAATTGAAATGAAATTCATCAATATGTCATCCACTTTAGGGTCCTGTGTAATGCTTCAAGAGTTGTCTTTAAGACTTTTATTTAGCCAATTAGTTCTTATTGGACTAATATACCAAACAAACATAGTTAGACGGGGAATGCTGTACTGCTTAAAGATAAATGTTTTTAGCCTCAATATGAATTAGATACATGGTGACTTGCTCCTTGAACTCTGTAATAATCAGTGAAGCTGATTCCCCACCAAATCTGTTTTTACTAAGCAGGTTTAGAAAATTAAACATTGAAAATCATGCAATTTTCTAATTTGTGCATAAAGTGTAGTATTTTGTCTCTGTGAATCTAGCTAGTTATATGCACTTGCAGCTCTTAGGTGAGCCTGTCTGTTGCCATCAGGTTCAAGCAACAAGTTACACCCTCAATGGAAAGAGGGCTTTTACCCAGAGGATCGCTAGTTAAAAATGACAAGAAGGTTTTAACTATGCAAAATCTACATTCTATAAAGAATAAATAAGAATGTTAATAAAAATGTAGTTCTGTGTTAGACTTTATATATTATACTATTAAAATTATTCTATTAAATAATTTTTCCTTTGTTGAGGTACCTAAAAATAAGGTGAATTTGTCTGAGAGATTATTACAGGACAAACTAATACTAGTGAGACCATAAATGGAAGACATGAAATAGCAATGCATATGATAGTAGCATAGCGTATTACTAAGGATTTGTTTTATAATTCATTTGTGATCATGTTATAATTCATTTTATGATCATGACTGATATACTGTCATTGTGAAGATGTAAACAATGGTATATTAAAACAGAGCATTTGCTATATCTCTACAAGGTCTTATCTGTTGGTTGATTTTCAAAAGCACCCCTTTCAGATTGTCCTACTTACAGTAACTTTATTTTTTCAGTTTAAGAAATGCATTGTTGCTATAGAACTATGCAGATGCCAATGCAGTCTTTAAGCAAGTACAATAGTATATTGCAGACTGACTAATGGAGATGTTTTTTATTGTAATTAGCAATTCTAGTTTAGCATCATTTGAACTCCAAAGAAATTTGTGAATACAACTCACAAACTTAGGTCACACAGATACACAGGATTTAACCATTTTATATTTCCATTTTCCTACCCGCTGAATCCGAACACAGGGTCACGGGGGTCTGCTGGAGCCAATCCCAGCCAACACAGGGCACAAGGCAGGAACCAATCCCGGGCAGGATGCCAACCCACCGCAGACCATTTTATATTTGATAAAAATAAATCTTCTTACTCAGTGGTGGCATCTGCCTCAGGTTTCTGTCTTTACCAACTCTGAAAGTGTCTTACAACCATTAAACAGACACACTAAGCGTCAATCAGGCACAAATGACCAGAAATGACTTGTCTATTAATGAAAACGTCTTTGAATCAGTTCATGCATTTGTTCTGAATTATGTACTCTCACATTGCACAGGTTTAAAAACTCAAACTACCATGTGTTAGTTGCAAAAAGAAAAAAAAAATAGAAAATCACCACTGAAAGAGATTTCTAGTAAATGTTTTGTATTAGACAAGTGTGATTACAGAATTTGAGGGTAACTGTCTGACAGTTGAATATGTGATAAGTGTGCCCTCTCCTCACTTTTGTAAAGACAGATCTAATCCTAATTGCTTTAGCATTAGGCCCTAAACAACTTTGAGTTGACCAGCAACGGTGGCATGATGACAGTGATTAATTATGCAGTGAGGGAAGATGTTTTTGAGCCTGTGTGCCTCATCCAGGAAGAACCTTTAAACACCAATTAACAGATGGATTGCATGGTCATCGAGTGCAGGCATTTATTCTGTCAGCACTGCTTGTGTTCAAGCAGGAAGGAGCAGGTAAATATGGAATGCCCGGAAAACAAAAACTCACAAAAGTGCCAATCGAAGGGCCATTAAATACGATAGTTGGATTCACACTCTTTTGTGAAATAGAGCAAACTAAAACTTGATAACAGATTTGCTGCATTTGACTTCTATATATAATGGTCAAATATACTGTATGTTCAAAAGGAGAAAGTAAGCCCTTACTGTTAATTTGTTAAAAATCTAAATAAAAATGTTTTTTTTAACAATGCTATATATTAAACAATGTGATTTTTGATAATTTTAATGGAATCTGAGTCAGTATTTAATGCATGTCAAACTAAACTATGAGGTACATAATAACAGTTCTGATGAAAATTACTAAGCAACTAAGTTATGCAAATGATCATAGAGTTAGGAGCAGAACCTCTCCAAAGTACCATACTGCTTGGTAAAAGTAGTTATGCAAAAGTCACCCTTAACTTGTCTCCACCTGTGCCCCTGTATTTTAGTAGCAGAACTCATTTTAAAATAACTGATGTCACCCATCATCTGATGCAAAGCTTTATTTATGCATTATTACAGCCACATTTTTCAATTCAAGTTTTAAAAAAAAATATTACGTGCTTTGCACTCTTTTTTTTGGTCGTATCTCACAATTGCTGCAGTTTTGTAGAAAGTTAAATTACCAAGCTGTCACCTATGACAGTTTTAGTTTTTTTTCTGTAATATTTCAGCAGGTTTAAATGGATTATCTTCCTTCTTCCCTTTTCATATGCTTTGAAAAGCTCCTTCTAGCTTATTAACTTTCTTGTCCTTTATTAATCTTATTACCAATTTTACATTTACAGCTTTTTCCTATAGATTGATCTTCCTTTTGTTTACCTTCTTCCTAACTCCATTTAGTTCAGTTTTTGCACTCATTTCTTACACAAACCACACCTTATTTGGAAAGTAACTTAACATCCTTCAGTGATCTGATTCACTATTTGAAAGTAATCTTCAAAGAACTTCTGTAGAAGTTGAAGTGATACTATGCAGGTGGTTAACTATGGATGGACTCAATTAACTCAATGATTAAGTAAATACGAAGGAGATCTCACTCATGGTGCATTTCTGTTGCTACAACTGTCATCTATGCATTTAATTTAACTAAACAACTGTATTAAACAATTTGTAAAAAAAATAAAACTCTTATAAAATAATATGACATTAATTGTGAAATGAGTTTTTACTCTCCAGAAAATTTAGTATTAAGTATTAAAAAAATGTGTAAAAAATATACCACAATCTCAATTGCATCTTTATCGATATGTTACAGAAACTCATATTTAACAGTTTATTAATGATATATGGGGTCTATATTTAATGTGGCCGTGCATGACTATAGGTTAGTATAGAAAAGTCTGTGACCTAAGGTTTAATGATGCACTATAATCGAGTGTGAGAAATGCTTTGTCAAGGTAATTGGCTGTTTTATGAGAAATTACAATAAGGCAAACTGTATAGATATATAGTTACTTCAAATAAATAGATACTTCAGTACTATGGTGTGTCGTCTAAGTATTTATACATAAAGAGATGTGGGCATTAACAGTGTGTTATGAGTTTGTGCTGGAATTAAGTGTGGCAGCACTGCTACCATTTGTTCCATCGGTTACCTTAGAATGGAGGAAGAGTTATCAGTGGAGGACCACTAAGGTCACGTCCAATATCCACAAAGCCCTTCCCCTTCCAGTAGCAGAGATATTTAATATGCAACCAGAAATTGCTGTTTAGGCTCAGATTGTCTTTGGAGGAAATGAGAGATCCAACCCTCTGAGGAACTTTCGTTCTGAAATAGCAACTGTAGATTGTTTTCTTTTGGCACAACTGTGTCCCATCCTCATCCTTGGGACATTACAATTAAATAGGACATCTTACAGACCCCAACCCTTTTTCTTTTATGTACTATCTCTGTTTACATTTATATGTATATATACACACATTGTTTGCGAAACGTTTTAGAGCACTAAATTTATTGAAATTTAAACGTCCAGTGAATAACCTGAAATGGTAAAAAGGTAAGCAGTTAACTGCCAGCGGTTAAAGAAAAATGTTTAGGTCACCAAAGCTGGAAAATAATAATGTGATTTACAGACTTATTTAAAAAGGTCTTTTTGGGGAACAAAAAAAGTTTTAACAACTTACACGATTTTCTACAGCAATGGAAGTTAAACAAGTCTTCAAAGTTTGGATGTTAACTCTTTTTTTTTTACTTTGCAATTTTTGCAAATGCTTTCTTACTGCAGCACAACCTGTGAAACCTTTAGCTCAAAGTTTTTTCTTTATAGTAGAGAAAAGCCAAGCAAAATGACACCTTTTATTGGCTAACTAGAAAGATTACAATATGCAAGCTTTCAAGGCAACTCAGGCCCCTTCTTCAGGCAAGATGTATTCTTTATAGTAGAAATTGACACTTGCTTATTCCAACCACTGTCCTCTGAAGTGCCTATCATGCAAGCTGTTGACTCTCATTTACTTGTCTTTTGATTCTGTTGTCACTTTGTTATTAAAAATAACATTCCCTGACTGAGCCTTCTTTTATTTATTCTGTCAAACCTAAAAGGATAAAAGACGTGTTATATCAAAAAAATATCAAAAAATACTCTTCCAAGTTGGTACTTCAAAAAAAAATTGTGGAAAGAAACAATGCAGCCATTTTTGCATAAATCGCTAGAAAAGAAAAGACTGGTGGCATCACTCTGTATAGTACTGAGTTGGTGGAAGATCTGAAAACCAGACAGGTACTTCCACCAGCTCAGTACTAGACCAGTGATATCACTTATCTGGAGATTTATACGAAAATAGCCAAATGCTTTTGAGCGGAATTTTTTTCAAACCTGTCAAGTAAAAAAGTACTTTTTGCTATTAGAAGATAGAAAAATATGACTGATCTTCATTTAACTTCACCAAACTGGTTGAATCATTTAGCTTCAAGTCATTTAAGTGTCTGTTTGACTTCTGAAATGTGAGGGCATGTCTCTTACTTGCATTGCTTGTTCCTTTGACTGTAAGAAGCTGCATGACTTACAAGACCTATAAGTAATTAACATTTACAAAAAAAAACTTTCAGGAGTTCTGTGAAAAGGGGATTATATCATATGGAGGCAGTGAGACCAGGTTTCAGGAAAATATTCAAAATACAAACGTGCTTACTCTCGACCATCGAATGAGTCCACCAAAAGCAAACCACTGTGTCTAAGCTGAAGTGAGGGTTTGAGGCCTGTGAGTGCCATTCTGAAGTTGGATAGTTTCATTTTCACTTTTTTAAGTTTGAAAAAAAAAAAAATAAATAAAGCCAATAATAGAAATAATAGCCCAAATGCATTTCTTTGATCAAATAACTTTCAAAGTGATACATTTTGCATGATTACTTTTTGAGTACTGCATTATAAAGTATATATATATATATATCAAGCAACAAATCTGACATTTCCTTCCTTACTATGTCCATATTGCCTTTATAAAATTATGTACAGACTGAGCTCTTAAGTGGATTAGACAGGTTTGGTAATCGATTAATGGATAGAATTCAGTTCACTGCAGACATTTTTCTAAAGCTTATTTGACTGGGGCTCAAGGATCTGCCTCATATTTAAGAAAAGATCTGGCTTAATTTCAAATGCTTCATGTGGAAAGAGAACATATTTTGCTACTTGTTGCAGTGAATGTAATTCAAAAATTGAAATTTATAGTTTTAATTACTTTAATCTCAATGTTTATAGAATGAGCAAAAATGTATTTTTCAAAAGGTTCTATTTTCATGGTTGTGGCCTTTAGCAAATGCACCACTTTCATCCATTGAGACTAAATAAATCTGTCCATAAATGATGAAAAAAATTCAGATATTTAAAGAGAGTGAAAAAGTAAAGGCACCAAGACATATTGTTTGCAAAATAGGCAAATATTTAAATCAGACTATCAAAATAATTGGCAGGTTGGGAAGGGCAAAATGAAAGTACATTTGAAAAATAAATGTAAATCCCCACATTCTTTTAATTGTTTTATTAACTAGACGGTTTACTTAATTAAAATGGTGGCAGAGGGGTGACCTGCAAAGGCTTTCCACCTAGCAACCACTGAAACAAAACAGAAAATAATTTACTTTATTTAGAAATAATAATGTAGATGCAAAATATAAATGAAAGAATTAATAAAAT
Organism: Erpetoichthys calabaricus; assembly: GCF_900747795.2. Lineage (NCBI taxonomy): Eukaryota > Metazoa > Chordata > Cladistia > Polypteriformes > Polypteridae > Erpetoichthys > Erpetoichthys calabaricus. Next base: position 180,393,806 of record NC_041399.2, on the reverse strand, counting down.
TTATTTCAAACTAACCAAATGAATACACAAATAACAATAAACTAAATAACACTGGATTTGTTTAGGATTTGACATCATTGTTAAGTGAACTATGCTATAATCCCTAAAAAAATGCCAGAAGAGTATGGTGCATATATATATATATATATATATATATATATATATATATATATATATATATATATATGAAGATACTGCTGAAAAGTATGAAATAATGTGAGTTACTGTATTTTTATTGTGCATTTAATAATCTTATTAGCTGTACTGTGATGATAATCAGTTATTCCTGCTTTGTCAAACTGCACCACATCCTTACAGTTTAACTTAGAGCCTTTCTGGATGAACATTATGAAAAAGCAAGAAGTGCAATATTATAAATTATAGGTAAGGACTGAAGGCATCCATATTATATTGGAAGCATGTCATTTTTAACATTTAAATGTACATTATCAATACAGAAAAAAATACAGAGCATAGCAGGATGTGAGAGTGTGTTTATAATAAAATACAATTAGTTTTTTCTGGGAAATCTAAGTATAGCAATAAAAACACATGTCTTCCAATGTCCTGCGACTGACTGGCACCTCAACCAAGGTGTAATCCCACTTTAGTTGTCATTGCTCTCTAACACAGGCTCAGTCTTGCCTGAGCCATGCTCGGGATGAATAGACAGATCGATTCAGCATCATTTTAAAGTTGGTAGTTACTTAATTTAGGCCACACTATGAGATTTCCAAATTACTGTGTGTGCAAGTCTCAGAATCCGCCTGAATCTTTCCTCGCATGGGTCTATTGAGAGTGGTGACAATAAAAAAAAAAGTAGGGTTTGCTTTGTCTTACTTTGTTACCATCGTTTCTGTGCCTGGCAAGAGGATTTCTGAAGTTCTCTTTAAATTTAACACTCTACAGTCTGCCACAGCATTTAGTGAACAGAAATGTTATCAATCCATCACTGGTGCTCCCATGCAACATTGCTTCAATTGGACATTGTGAACAGGGAAGAAAAATGGGGTTAAAAAAAAAGAAAAAACTCCAAAACACTTCACTCAGTGTCTGGTCACTTGTGTTATTTCTGAGAATTTCCCATGGCACTTCAATCTCCAGCTCTCCTTAAAACACTCTATTGAAAATGAGGCCCATCACTCAGTTGGGAGTTGCGAATGTTTTTCAGATCTCCAATGCTGACCCAGAACTAAGGTGAGGATTTGGCACTTCCCCTGCTGAATGATTTCAGTCACTTCATGAAACTCTGAGTGGTAAGCATGCTGGCTGTGGTTGGCTTTGATGGCTAGCAGTCTAATGACAGAGACATTCTGAACATGTTTCTACACAAAACATAAAAATAGTTAAAAGGGTTCTGAAAGTATTGGCTGGGTATCACAAAATGACACAAAGAGGCAGAAAATAACTCAAAGATTTGGGGTGGGTGCAATGCAGTGTGCATTAAAATATATTACGGAAGTATTATAAGTTCAAGTAAGAGCTTCAAAATATAATGTTACACTATGAGTCTGCTGAAACAATGAGTCAGGGAAGGAGGACTGAGAAAGAAAGAAAATAAAAAAAAAGTGAGAAACCAAAACAGCGCAGGCTTTACCTCAAGTGCTTCATCTTCTGTGAGACACAACATTCTGTCAATCTTCTGGGAGAACGACAGAGGGGGACTTTCGAGTCATAGGTAGGATATATAAAAGGATTAAAATCTTAAAATCTTATTAAAAGTAAAAGTGGAGTTTCCCCGTGAGCATAAAAGTGCCTACACTAACAAACATACACTTGTTTGGTGAAATTAAGTTTTTGTAGTAGAAATACATAATTCAATGCAATTAATTTGAATTCAGTTTAATTTATTCAGATTGTCATGAAAATATTTGAAAGGAATGATTTTAAATGGTAAGAAACTTAACAAATAACACACTGCAGAATTACTGTTTAGAATTAACATATTTATCTTCGTTTAGCATTTCTGATATTTCTGGTTTTTTTTACAAACTATTTTACTCCCTCCCCTTTTCTCAATATAATATCCTGTTCAAAGTGTAATTTACATTTGCAGTGTATTTCTGGGTTTTTGACAGAAAGAAGTGGGTTTGTTGCCGTCTGTCAGCCTGTGCTGATTAATTCTTACTTTATTTCTGTTCTGTTTCTATTTTATTAACAGGCAAGTCTAAAAGGAGGACAATAGACTTCCAGGCATCTAGATGGCAACATGGAGTTTCCCTTCAGGAAAGCAGGAAACTAACTGCCCCTTGCGGAGAGATCATGAAGCAATGAGGCTGGCAGTTGGCAGCCAACAGTTCACCAGTAGGACATGGGAGAGAATATGTAACCTGTCTGAACCTACCTGATGTTAGAAATTCATTATAATTATGTTACTGAACACTCAGCAGGGGTTCAGAAGAGGGAGGTCATGTTCTACCAAAATGCTGCAATTCTACGAGGAAGCAACAAAAGGATATGATCAAAGTGGAGCATATGATATTATTTATCTTGACTTTCAGAAAGCATTTGATAAGGTGCCACATGAGAGGTTGGCCATCAAACCAAAAGAAGTGGGAGTTCAGGGTGATGTTTTTAGATGGGTGCAGAATTGGCTCAGAAACAGGAAGCAGAAGGTTGTGGTGTAAGGAACTTTATCAAAGTTGGCTGATGTTGAGTGGTGTCCCTCAGTGGTTAGTGCTAGGACCTCTGCTATTTTTAATATATATAAATGATTTGGATAGGAATATAAGTAACAAGTTTTTTAAGTTTGCAAATGATACCAAGATAGGTGGATTGGCAGATAATATAGAATCTGTTGAATCATTACAGAGGGACATGGACAGCATACAGGCTTGGGCAGATTTGTGGCAGATGAAATTTAATGTAAGTACATGTTAAGTATTACATGTAGGATGTACAAACGTTAAGTTTAAATGTACAATGGGAGGTCTGAAAATCAAGTACACCTTATGAGAAGGATTTAGGAGTCATAGTGGACTCGACACTATCAACTGCCAGGCAGTGTTCAGAAACCATTAAGAAGGCTAACAGAATGTTAGGTTATATAGCACGATGTAGAGAGTACAAGTCACAGGAGGTTATGGTGAAGCTTTATAATGCACTGATGAGGCCTCATCTGCAGTACTGTGTGTAGTTCTGGTCTACAGGCTACAAAAAGGACTTAGCAGAGCTAGATAAAGTCCAGAAAACAGTAACTATACTGATTCCAGGGCTTCAGGGGATGAATTATGAGGGAAAATTAAAAGAGCTGAGACTTTTCAGTTTAAGCAAAAGAAGATTAAGAGGTGACATGATGGAAGTGTTTAAAATTATGAAGGGAATTAGTACAGTGGATTGAGTCTGTTACTTTGAAATGAGTTCATCAAGAACACGGGGACACAGTTGGAAACTTGTTAAGGGTAAATTTCACACAAATATTAGGAATTTTTTTTTTTTACACAGAGAACCATAGACATACAGTAGACTCATGGAATAAGCTACCAAATAGTGTAGTAGATAGTAGGACTTTAGGGACTTTCAAAACTTTTATTGTAGAAGAATTAAGTGGATAGGAACGATGAGCTTTGTTTGACTAAATGGCTTGTTCTTGTCTAGATCTAATGTTCTAATATAGTTAGAATAATAATATAGTTCCTCCACTCTTCTCTAGGCAAGCCTTGTCCTCTACATCCCGACTCCAACTCCCCAGACAAGGAAGGCGGCACCTTTTTATGCTGGACCTATAAGTATTTCTAGTGCTATAGCATTGCGTGTTGGAAACACTTCCGGGCCAGGCAGAAGTTCTCCAAAATAGGACGATCCACTCCTAGCAGTACCCACTGGTGGCACCCAAGGACCCTAACAGGTTCTGTTCTTTCGAACTCCAAGTGCCATGCAACCCTGCAGGTGTCCAAACCCAGATTACTCCAGAGGTGCACTGCCACCTGTCTCCCCCAGCCCATCCATTATTGTTTCTGCCCGACAGGAACAAGAGCTGGGAACAATCCAGGCTGGACTGCACCTCTGTATATTTGATGCATCAATTATGGACTCACGGCCAGGCAAGGTACTACACTCCATCCCAGTCAGGACACCTCTCCATCCATGTTGGGATTCATAACATAACAATAAAGTCAAGATCTAACTGCTTAATTGCACACAAAATACCACTAATAATATATGAAATAGTGTGAGACTTTTAGAAAATGTTAATATTAATACTAATTGATTATGAATAGTAATCAGGCCATAAAGAGAGCTTTCCTATCGCCTGTATTTTCCATGCACGCCTGTAAATTTACGTTTGATGCTCTTCATTTACACTTTGATTTTTAGCATTCTAAATTAGCAAAACATTTAGAATTATTAAAACATTGTGATTTTAATTTCATTTTATATTTGCTTTATTTAAAGCTTACTTTATGTAAAATTTGTTGTTATTTTCCTGATGAATCACAGTATATTTGTGAGGCTCAGGTTTTATATTCTTAGAATGTCAATGAATCTTGATATAGTGTTATTATTATGACGCATCAGAGTTTGATTTGTTAACTAAGCCTTCCTTGGAAAGACAAGGAACTTAAAACTTAATCAAGTCATAATCTGAAAAGGTTTAATTGATAAGAGAGAAAACTTTATTTTATATGTTTATTACGCCATAGGTGATAATTAAATTTAAAGTATAATTATTTCAGTGTATGGTACAATTGGCAAAAGCCCAATATAGGAGAAAAGACTTCTGCTAAGGATGTCTATATTTGGTCTATGATAATATTAAAGCCATCAAATAAGATTTGTTTATGTAGTAGTGTAAAGTAGAACTTATTTTGTGTAATAAAGGATATTTTATGATGCTTTGATGAGAATAAATACATTTGTAGAAGTAAAATTGAAGATTCTGTCAAATTATGTTGGAGAATACCTTTTACTGAGTGTAGAGTGACCGCAAATGTAAAAATAATGATAGCATTACAATTTATAAAATGTCTGCATGCATTAATATATATAACTAAATCTCATAGAACACAATAAAATTTTCTAATGTGGTAATATGTAATTCCATGTAAGCAGCAAGAAATTATCCATAATTAACTAATTTAAAATGGCAAGTGTAATGGCAAATGAACTGAATAAAAGTCTAACCATTCTCTTAAAAGGTACTTTCTTTTTTTTATGTTATTATTTTAATCATTCCATACAAACAGATCAGTTTTTACAAAAAATAGGATTGAAAACAGAACGACCCCCACCCCTGAGAAAGAGAGCATGGCCAATGGGGTAAACCTTAAAGCTTGCAAACATACCTAATTTGATTAGTTTAATAGGGCAATAGAGATGAATGGAGAAGAGAAAAAAAATGCGGAGAGAATTGCTTCCTCAGTGCTTTAAGAGCTTATTCTAAAATATTATTGATTAGATCCTGCCAGGTTTTGAAAAAGTTCTGTATAGATCCTCTAACTGAGAATTTGATTTTTTCCAATTTAAAATAATATAAAACATCGGTTTCCCACTGACTTAAAAGAGGAGAGTTAGGATTCTTCCAGTTTAGCAAAATAAGTCTGCGTGCCAAAAGTGTAGTGAATACAATCACAGTTTGTTTGTCCTTCTCTACTTTAAACCCCTCTGGAAGAACACCAAACACAGCTGTCAATAAGTTAGAAGGAATTGTGACAACAAGGCTGTCTGAGAGGCACTTAAAAATTTTGGCCCAAAATGATGTTAATTTGGTGCAGGCCCAAAACATGTGACCCAGTGAGGCTGGGACTTGATTGCAGTGTTCGCAGGTTGGATCTTGCCCTGGAAACATTTTGGACTGTTTTAAGCAAGACAGATATGCTCAATATATAATTTTGAACTGAATAATTGTATACTTTGCACATATGGAGGTCGAGTGAATTCTCTGTATTGCTATTTTCCACTCCTTTTCTGATATATTGATTAAGAGATCTTTTTCCCATTGTCCTCTTGGATCTTTGAGAGGGAGGGACTGTAAAATAATTTTATATGTTGCAGAGATGGTGTTTAAGTCCTCGAAATTGAACAATATTTTTTCCGGCATGGAGGAGGGTGCAAGATAAGGAAAATCAGGCAGGTTCTTTTTAAGAAAGTTCCTAATTTGAAGATAGTGAAAGAAATGTGTAGCTGGAAGGTTAAATTTGGAATGTAATTGTTCATAGGATGCAAAAAGGTTGTCTATATAAAGATCTCTAAGCAATTTAATCCCAAATCTTTTCCAGATATGAAAAACTGCATATGTTTGCGAGGGTTGAAAGAGGGTTCTCTTGCAGGGGTGCCACAGATAAAAAGATTCTCCATCTTAAAATGCTTTCTACATTGGTTCCATGTCCTGAGTGAGTGAAGCACAATGGGGTTATTAGTATATTGGCGATAACTTGCATTTATTGGGGCACAAAACAGGGAATACAAAGAAGTACTGCAGGATTTTACTTCTATTGCGGACCAAGCCTGTGTATGTTCATCTATTTGTGTCCAGGTTTTTATAGCTTGTATGTTTGCTGCCCAGTAATAAAACTGAAAATTGGGTAGAGCCATGCCACCTTCTGCCTTAGGTCTTTGTAGGGTTGCTCTTTGGATACGTGGATGTTTTGAGTTCCGAATAAATGAGGTTATTATTGAATCTAATTGCTTAAAAAATGATTTATTGATGTATATTGGAATGTTTTGGAATAAAAAAAGAAGCTTAGGAAGAATATTCATCTTAACAATGTGAATTCTTCCAGCTAGAGTGAGATGAAGGGTTGACCATCTATGCAAGTCTTGCTTAATTTTTTCCATACAGATGGTGAAATTTTGTTGATAAAGAGCTTTGTGTTTACTTGTGATATTTATCCCTAGGTATTTAAACTGATCTGCAATGATAAAAGGTAGGGTGTCCACTCTAATATTATATGCTTGAGAATTCATTGGAAAGAGTACACTTTTATTCCGATTAATTCTGAGATCTTTTGAAATTCTGTAAGTGCTTTTAAGACTGCAGGCACAGAATTTTGTGGGTCTGATATATATAGTACCATATCATCTGCATATAGAAAAATTTTCTGTTCCAGTCCTTCTCTGATAATCCCCTTAATCTGATAAGCATTTCGACAGTGGACTGCCAGTGGTTCAATGGCAATTGCAAATAGCAGGGGTGACAAGGGGCATCCTTGTTTGGTACCACGTTCTAGTTTAAAGTAGTCTGAACAAATGTTGTTAATACAAACTGAAGCTTCTGGATTGGTATAGAGTAGTTTGATCCATGCACAAATGTTCGGGCCAAACCCAAATTTCTCTAATGTAGTGAAAAGGTATTTCCATTTAATCATGTCAAATGCTTTTTCTGCATCCAATTATAATAATATTTCTGGGGTATTTGACTTTGCTGGTGAGTATATTACATTAAACAGGCGTCGAAGATTGGAAGATAAGTGTCGACCCTTGATAAATCCACTTTGATCTTGTGATATTACCGAGGGCAGCACTTTCTCCATCCTTCTAGCTATGATTTTTGAGAGTATCTTAACATCATTATTCAGAAGTGAAATTGGTCTGTATGATGCACATTATAATAAGTCCTTATTTTGTTTAGGAAAGACTGTGATTAATGCTTGGTGAAAAGATTGAGGTAGAATTTGATTGTCTCTAGCTTCTGTAAATGTTGCTAATAGGAGGGGAGCTAGCTGAGTGGAGAATTTCTTATAAAATTCTGCAGGGTAGCCATCAGGGCCTGCTGCTTTCCCGCCTTGAAGTGACTTTATAGCATCTAGTAATTCTGATAGTGCCAGAGGTTTATCCAATTCCTCCGCACTGAAAGTATCTGTTTGTGGTATCTGTAATGTATCCAGAAATGCATTAGATTGTGTGTTGTCTTCTTTAAACTTAGTAGAATTTAAGGATTTATAGTAGTCTCTAAATGTGTGCATATTTTTATGGTCAATGATTTCATCTCCGTTTGTGTTGGTGATTACTGAGATTGCATTGCGAACTTCTTACTTGTGGATTTGTTGAGCTAAAAGCTTTCTCTCCATGTTCATAGTAATGATGTCTTGATTTATAAATTAGTTGTTCAGTTTCTTTAGTTGTCAAGAGGTTGAGTTCTGAATGCAGAGCCTGCCTTTTCCTATGCAGAGCCTCACTTGGACGCCTGGCATGTTCTTCATCTATTCTAGTAATTTTGCTTCTTGGCTCTAATACTTTCTTGTTTTCTAATTTATTACTGTGGGAAAGATATGAAATAATCTGTCCTCTTAAGAAGGCCTTTAGAGTTTCCCTGCAGAAACCTCTGAGGATGTATTTGTCTCTAGGAAGAAGCTGATTTGTTTGGATATAAATTCTGTACAGTTCTCATCTGCTAATAGAAGTGGGTTAAGACACCATCTGCAAGGTGAGTGTGTGGGGCATAATGACTTTAGCTTCAAGATCAGAGGTGCATGGTTGGAAATAACAATAGCGTTGTACTTGCAAGATTTAATCGTAGGCAAGAAATTATTATCTATAAAGAAATAGTCAATTCTTGAGTAGCAATGATGTACTGGTGAGTAGAATGAATATGTTCTTGAGACTGGGTTTAGAAACCTCCAGGGGTCTGATAAGTTGTGGTCAGTTACAAACTGTGTAATTGTCTTTGCAATGTCAGTTGTCATCCCCCCTGTGACCGGAATCCTATCTAAGAGTCGATTTAAAACAATTAAAGTCCCTAGCCATTATAATTTTATGAGTATTCACATTGGAAATGGATGCAAATACATTTTGCATGAATTCCTTATCATTGACATTAGGTGCATAAACATTTATCAAAATCATCTTACAGTTAAATAAGTTGCCCATGACAATCACAATTCTCCCTTCAGGATCAGATACTACATCTGATGCTACAAATGAGACTGTTCTATATATGAGAATTCCCACACCTCTAGTTTTCTTTGTAAAGCTAGAATGGAACATTTGGCTAGTCAAGTATTTTTGCAGCCGGAACTGATCCTTGCTTAGTAAGTGGGTCTCCTGTAAAAATACTATTTTAGTGTTTAAACATGTTAGGTGAGAGAATACTTTCTTTCTCTTTAATTCATGATTCAGGCCTTTAACATTCCAGCTCACAAAGTTAACTGTCCCATCATGGAGACATTGATTCTGAGTTTTTGATGTCATTTTATAGTTTTAACTGGAAGTGAGACAGCTTTAACTTTAATTTCCAATTTCCCCACGAGTTATTACCATGCAGCCTATTGTTACGTTGGTAGTTATAATTATAACAATTAAAAGTATAGATTAGATATAGTCTGCTCTTTTACTCTCCCTTAAAATGTACTTTCTGCATAACACAGAGTTGGTGAAGTCCTCCAGTTGAGCAAGTGCAGCCATATTTCCTTAGTTTTCAAAGATTTCTGTCCATATATTTACATATGCAGTATATAGTGAGCACACCACCGTAATTAGTGGTTAACGATGCTACAATAGTGAGGTGAATGTTACATTTTATCCAAGTTATTTCTGAAATAAGACATAAATGGGGTGTTTAATTATAGTTCACAGCAAAATAAATAAATAAATACTGTAATTTAACATTAATATGTTTTATTTAAATTGAATTAAATAGTCCTTCTACTATATGTTCACAGTGTTCTTTCCAAATTTATTGTTTATTCATTTATTTGTTCTTGCTTATTAATCTCAATGTCATGAATAAGTGTCCTGATTTGGAAAAAAAAAGTTTGTATGCATGCTTTTCAATTTGTATAGAACAGTATTTTAACATCAATTTAGGTTTTATAAATCCCACTTTGTATATAGATCAAATCCATGGCGTTTAAGATCAATTTTTCATTATTGTTTTATATAAAGTTGGCTCCTAATCTGTAAACAGCAGTCAAAGGACTGCAGCATAGTATAGACAGAATCTATAAGCTAAGTAGTTAAAAGCTTTCCTCACTAAAGATTTTGGCCAGGAAAAAATAAATTTGACTGTCACTTCTTACAGAAATGAATGACAGAAAAATTTACAATCGTTAAAGCTGAATTGTTTAGCTAGAAGCTAGTCAGGGCAAATACAGAATTCATTTATTTCCCTAATGACATTAAGTCTAAAGCTTTCTATGGCATTACTGAATATTCTTTCACTGTTCCCAGCCACTCACCACCACAAGATTTACATGGATAGCCTTGCTCTAATGCACAGTCTTGTTAAAGAAACATACAGTGACTTTTACTACTAGAGTGTGAGCACTTTTTCAATTCAGTGTCTGTACCTTACATGCAACAATTTATATTTTTTAATTATTTTTATTTCATACAATTTAATAATTTGCTGCTTTAGTAAGTGAAAGTGGATAGTTGAATGCTTTTTGTCTTGGTATCCTATTGCCAGCAGTGTATCTTATCACATGGTTCCATCCATCCATCCATTATCCAACCCGCTGAATCCGAACACAGGGTCATGGGGGTCTGCTGGAGCCAATCCCAGCCAACACAGGGCACAAGGCAGGAACCAATCCCGGGCAGGGTGCCAACCCACCGCAGGACACACACAAACACACCCACCCACCAAGCACACACTAGGGCCAATTTAGAATCGCCAATCCACCTAACCTGCATGTCTTTGGACTGTGGGAGGAAACCGGAGTGCCCGGAGGAAACTCACGCAGACACGAGGAGAACATGCAAACTCCACGCAGGGAGGATGCGGGAAGCAAACCCAGGTCCCCAGATCTCCCAACTGCGAGGCAGCAGCGCTACCCACTGCACCACCGTGCCGCCTATCACATAGTTAAAGAGCTTAATCCATTATTTAAAAAAAAAACCCTGCCTAATAAGAAATTAATGGAAATGGCAAATTCGACTTTAGCATGACCAAGGTAAAAATGTTATTCATTAAGTATTATAATTGAAAATGGTTAGTTAAGGTGGCTGTCATTGAAACATTTAACTGGTTAATTCATGCAATATTGTGCAGAATAACGTTGCTGGTTAATGTGTACTCTGTTTTAATGTTTTATTTAATAAAGTAGCGGACACTGGTTTTGTGTAGCTGGATGGAGTAACTAGTTACTCTGTAATATACCTGAGCTTAAAATATTCAGATGATATCGAAAATTATTTTACGTTGCTCTGAAAAGTTCGTATTAGGATAACTTGACATATCATAATCTAGTTAATGTTTGAAAAAGCAATAGTATATTTTTCTCATACAACAATGACTACCAAAGACTTGGGGCTTTATAACATCTCATTGGCTTCCCTTTGCAGCAACCTTAGTTTATCCCTTTAAATTCTATAGTTTGTCACTGTTAGCGTGAGCCACAGAAATTCCGTGGAACATGATGACATCACTTCCTAGGAATGCCAAGATTTTCTGTGAAGCTTATGCAGGAATCAGACATGCTGAGACATTGCCCATACAAGTTCTCAGACAAATTATATTAAAGATACAACTCAGATAGATAGATATATAAATAAACACCTGCATTAATAATTGTTCTTGGATTTATTAGCCAGCCTTGGCATCTTCTCTGTTTTGATGAACTCTTAGCTGCAGTATTATGGCAAAGGTCCATTTGGAACCAACAACAAAGGAAAAGCACCCTGACAAGGATTATTTCCGTGCAAAATATTTGATTTCTTTTTCTATTTTTTAAACATTCTATATCATGTTCAGTCATTGAAAAGTCAAACTGTGTAAATGTACTTTAATCTGGCCAATTACTATGTACTTTTATCTACTTGAACTTAGAATAGGTAAACAGAAATTTTACATTTTCACCACAGAAGTAATATGTTTGTTTTGAAGGCTTTCCATGCTTACACTGTCAAAACCTTTAGTGCTTTGGACCCTCTCACAAGATCTTAGAACCTGGGCCAGACCAGCAGTCAGATGGAAGTCTTCCAATGAACACCACATTCTATAAGAAGTGGTATTGGTGGCTCTACAGGGAGCACTCTGCTCTGCATCCAAGAGCATAATCCTAGTTCTCTTGCCAGCATCTGAGGTGGATATTATTGTGCTGCTGGAGGTGGCGCCTCAACTATGAGACATTAAAGGAAAACTATATTTGCACTCTATGTGACATAACAACAGCACTACACTGACAAAAGACATGCTTTAAATGTTATGCCTTTTCTAAAGTTAACTTGGCCATACAGCAAGTAAATGGACAAGGAGCAGCATACCACTTGGATAAAGGTCATTTCATAAATTCTGCATAATTTGTACTCATTCCAGACTGTGTAGAAGCACTAGGTATTCATTTCTAAACCACTGGAGAAAACTAAAAACAGCAAACAGAATATATTTTTCTATCATTTCTTATATATATGGAGGCATTATTTCAGTGAAAGGAGAATTCCTAGCCAGTCCTTAAAATTTTTTAAAATATTTCTGATAAATAACAAAGAATTGTGAAATCTGGTCATTGAGTTCTAGAAGACAACATTCTAATTTTTTGTTTGGTCAAAATGTCATCTATCTTCATTGATAAGCACTCATCCTAAAGCAAAATGTTGGCTAACGCCTTCTATATAAAATTTTTAAATCACTCTAGAAAATTTATCTGTATCACATACGCTTTTGTATAAGTTAAGCAAACTCTTGAAGGAACTTATAATAAGTGTCTAGTTTAGTAGGTGCATCTTCCCAATAGCATGCTGGTCCCTCATTTGTCCTCAGAACAGTGTGAATTTTGGGGCAGGTACTTGACACTTTTTGTGTTTCTTACCCCACTATAGCTACTCTGTCTTGTTTTCTACTGGAACAAGTGGGAAGCATTTTCGGCACAGCCTGTAACACCCCATTATTGACAAAGTGTAAAACAACAATTTAGACAGAATTAACTTTATTTTTCCCAAGGGGAAAAGCCAAGCAAAATGACACTTTTTTACCTTTTTACAATAGCTCAATATAACAAATAAAAATAACAATGTCCCTTCAAATACACACCACAATTACTAAAAATGGAAGGAAAACTTTTGACTTGACCAAAGATAAAAAGAACAGTTACAGTCACACTGAGGCATTATAAAAGAACAATATCATTGGTATAAAGGAGCCCCAGCAGTGATTGAGCAGGTGTACTCACTGAAGAGGCACTCAGCATTTATTATATATTATAATGTTGTATACCATAATATTCTCAAACCTTCATCCATCCATCCATTCTCTTCCGCTTATCCGAGGTCGGGTCGCGGGGGCAGCAGCTTGAGCAGAGATACCCAGACTTCCCTCTCCCCGGCCACTTCTTCTAGCTCTTCCGGGAGAATCCCAAGGCGTTCCCAGGCCAGTCGAGAGACATAGTCCCTCCAGCGTGTCCTGGGTCTTCCCCGGGGCCTCCTCCCGGTTAGATGTGCCTGGAACACCTCACCAGGGAGGCGTCCAGGAGGCATCCTGATCAGATGCCCGAGCCACCTCATCTGACTGCTCTTGATGCGGAGGAGCAGCGGCTCTACTCTGAGCCCCTCCCAGATGACTGAGCTTCTCACCTTATCTTTAAGGGAAAGCCCAGACACCCTACGGAGGAAACTCATTTCGGCCGCTTTTATTCGCGATCTCGTTCTTTCCGTCACTACCCATAGCTCATGACCATAGGTGAGGGTAGGAACGTAGATCGACAGACCAATGCAGAGCCCGCATTACTGCGGATGACGCACCGATCTGCCTGTCGATCTCACGCTCCATTCTTCCCTCACTCGTGAACAAGATCCCGAGATACTTGAACTCCTCCACTTGGGGCAGGATCTCGCTACCAACCCTGAGAGGGCACTCCACCCTTTTCCGGCTGAGGACCATGGTCTCGGATTTGGAGGTGCTGATTAACATCCCAGCCGCTTCACACTCGGATGCGAACCGATCCAGAGAGAGCTGCAGATCATGGCCTGATGAAGCAAACAGGACAACATCATCTGCAAAAAGCAGTGACCCAATCCTGAGTCCACCAAACCGGACCCCCTCAATGCCCTGGCTGCGCCTAGAAATTCTGTCCATAAAAGTTATGAACAGAATTGGTGACAAAGGGCAGCCCTGGCGGTGTCCAACTCTCACTGGAAATGGGTTCGACTTACTGCCGGCAATGCGGACCAAGCTCTGGCACCGATCGTACAGGGACTGAACAGCCCTTATCAGGGGGTCCGGTACCCCATACTCTCGGAGTACCCCCCACAGGATTCCCCGAGGGACACAGTGGAATGCCTTTTCCAAGTCCACAAAACACATGTAGACTGGTTTGTCAAACTCCCATGCACCCTCCAGGACTCTGCTAACGGTGTAGAGCTGGTCCACTGTTCCGCGACCGGGACGAAAAGCACACTGTTCCTCCTGAATCCGAGGCACGACTATGCGATGGACCCTCCTCTCCAGGACCCCCGAATAAATTTTTCCAGGGAGCTGAGGAGTGTGATCCCTCTGTAGTTGGAACTCACCCTCCGGTCCCCTTTCTTAAAGAGGTGGACCACCACCCCAGTCTGCCAATCCAGAGGCACTGTCCCTGATGTCCATGCAATGTTGCAGAGACGTGTCATCCAAGACAGCCCTACAACATCCAGAGCCTTGAGGAACTCGGTGACCTCAGTCCCAGAGATGGGGGAGCCCACCTCCAAGTCCCCAGGCTCTGCTTCCTCATTGGAAGGGATGTTAGTGGGATTGAGGAGGTCTTCGAAGTACTCCCCCCACCGACCCACAACGTCCCGAGTCGAGGTCAGCAGCGCACCATCCCCACCATATACAGTGTTGACACTGCACTGCTTCCCCCTCCTGAGATGCCGGATGGTGGACCAGAATCTCCTCGAAGCCGTCCGAAAGTCGTTCTCCATGGCCTCCCCAAACTCCTCCCACGCCCGAGTTTTTGCATCAGCAACCACCAAAGCCACATTCCGCTTGGTCTGCCGGTACCTATTAGCTGCCTCCAGAGTCCCACAGGACAAAAGGGACCGGTAGGACTCCTTCTTCAGCTTGATGGCATCCCTCACAGCCGGTGTCTACCAACAGGTTCAGGGATTGCCACCACGACAGGCACCGACCACCAACAGGGGGCTCTGCCAGACGTTCCCAGCAGACCCTCACAACACGTTTGGGCCTACCAGGCCTGACCGGCATCCTCCCCCACCATCGAAGCCAGCTCACCACCAGGTGTTGATCAGTTGACAGCTCCGCCCCTCTCTTCACCCGAATGTCCAAGACATGTGGCCACAAGTCCGACGACACAACCACAAAGTCGATCATCGAACTGAGGCCTAGCGTGTCCTGGTGCCAAGTGCACATGTGAACACCCCTATGTTTGAACATGGTGTTCGTTATGGACAATCCATGATGAGCACAGAAGTCCAATAACGAAACACCACTCGGGTTCAGATCAGGGGGGCCATTCCTCCCAATCACGCCCTTCCAGATCTCACTGTCATTGCCCACTTGAGCATTGAAATCTCCCAGCAGAACGAGGGAGTCCCCAGAAGGTATGCCCTCTAGCACCCCCTCTAGGGACTTCAAAAAGGGTGGGTATTCCAAACTGCTGTTCGGCGCATTCACGCAAACAACAGTTAGGACCTGTCCCCCCACCTGAAGGCGGAGGGAAGCTACCCTCTTGTCCACCGGGGTAAACCCCAATGAAAAGGCTCCAAGTCGGGGGGCAATAAGTATACCCACACCCGTTCGGCGCCTCTCACCGTGGGCAACTCCAGAGTGGTAGAGAGTCCAGCCCCTCTCAAGGAGATTGGTTCCAGAGTCCAAACTGTGCATCGAGATTAGTCCGACTATATCTAGCAGGACCCTCTCGACCTCGCACACTAGCTCAGGCTCTTTCCCCTTCAGAGAGCTGACATTCCACGTCCCAAGAGCCAGCTTCTGTAGTCCGAGGATTGGACCACCAAGGTCCCCGCCTTAACCACCACCCAACTCACACTGCACCCGACCTCCTTGGCCCCTCCCATAGGTGGTGAGCCCATGGGAAGGGGGACCCACGTTGCCTCTTCGGGCTGTGCCTGGCCGAGCCCCATGGGTGCAGGCCCGGCCACCAGGCGCTCGCCATTGAGCCCCACCTCCAGGCCTGGCTCCAGAGGGGGGCCCCGGTGACCCGCGTCCGGGCAAGGGAAAATGCCATCCAAAGTTTTCATTCATCATAGAAGGTTTGTTTAACTGTTCTTTGTCTCATCCCTCACCTAGGACCAGTTTGCCTTGGGTGGCCCTACCAGGGGCATAAAGCCCCGGACAACAGAGCTCCTAGGATTATTGGGACACGCAAACCCCTCCACCACGATAATGTGGCGGTTAAAGGAGGGGGATATTCTCAAACCTGCTTAATTCAATTTAGGTTTGTGAGGGATTGGGATTAGAACCTATCCTGACAGCATCAGATGAATTGTCATAACCAGCCAGTCCATCTTAGAGTCCATTTACACACACGACACACACAGAACTGCATACTACCAATTATACAGGCCCATTTCAGATTCATCCCTTAACATAAAACATAAGAATCCATATGAAAAGTCACAGTGCCTAGAAAAACACCAACAAATACATGGGGAGAGCAGCAGCACTAATAAGAATGCAAATATATTTAAATTTAAATTTTTTTGACCAAACAGTATTAATTCTTTCATGGTTTTGCTACTTTATTAATAGATTTCATAAATAGCAAATTAGAAGTGATTCCTAAAAATGACAAGCTGTATTTTTGCAATATCTGGAGTATCTGCATCCTTATGTAAATATGGTTACTTGCAAGTGCAGCATTGCAGGCATGGTCTGGAGATCAACAGTGGGAAAATTGTGATTCTGACCTATAAAGTCCTGATTTCCTGCGATTAAACCACTGCGGGTCAGCAAAGAATTCCTGACTGACTATAAACCCTATTAGCAGCCAAGGAAAAATGTTAAGCCGTTTTCTTGTGCTTGTGTATGTGAGCTTTTTTCCTTATCCTGAACTTCCCTATATTTAAGAGTAACTTTTCAAATGAACAAAGCTATTTTTTGTGTAAGTTAATGTTTTTTATTCTTGTCATTATAGGTAACAGTACATTCTTAAACTGTGTTTTCTGCATTTATTTTGGGCAAATTTCTTTGTTTCCATTAGATGTCACTTTGATACAGGAAAAAAATTAATGCTTTTGCATCACATAGTGTAATTCAAAAAATAACTAAGAATTTGAATTTGAATAGATTATTTAAGGAGACTCACATATAAACTGAGTGTGTAAATGTCTCAATACTCCGCTGAGCATCATAGGTTTATATTATAGTAAATACAGAGAACACTGAGTGGATATTGGATAGCAAAGCATATAAAAAACTATAAACAATTGAATTGAATCATATGGCATACTCCTGGGAACACATTTTTGATAAACTTGAGTAAAGCCATTTTGTACAGAAATGTATATGGAAAGGAAATCTCTTAAAAATACTCTCAAACAGTACAGTGTGTAACCCAGTTCTGGATTCATTAACTCATCATCAATATCATTATTATTAATTTTGTTCTTATTTGTGATGAGTTCAATTAAATTAAAGTTTAATTTCTGCAGTTCCATGAAGAATTTGAGACTTATCCAATCAGCACCATTGAATACACTGAAATTATTAAGAATTTCTATCCATTTGGGACGATCTTTACAGGTTTGGACTGCAATCAACTTTATGTGAGTTTACTTTTTTTAACATTTTAGTATAGTTCTGTTTCTTTCAGTTTTGAGCAGAACTGTTGTTAAAGTGCAACTTATTTTATGGATTGCCCAGTCGACAGAAATTGTATTACTGCTCATTGTATCCTTGCAATATTTACTTATCCTATCCTTGAACTAATCTGTTGGTCCATCAGCAATCCTCATATATTGTCAGATCATTTTAGCATTGTCTCCTCTGCATATTAAACACTTCCCAACAGTTTAAAATGCTGGAAAGGTTTGTAGGATTGGGATGAACGTTGAGATGTTGGTAAGTTCTGCTTCCTTATGGATCTAGCATCCTGGCCTTGGATCTTGCATATTCTTCCAGTGATTGTATGGGTTTTCCTTCTAGATAGTGAAATACTTGAATAAATTAGATTAGACTAAATTAGATTAGACAAACTTTATTAATTCAACAATGATTAGAAATTTAAATAGATTATGAATAGAAATTGGCAACTATAAATTGACTCCAGTGTGAGTGAGTATGGTGTTTGTGTGTGTGTACCCTGTGGTGGACTGGATCTCCATCTAGTGTTGTTTTCTACCTTGCACTGTGGGATACTGGAATAGGCTACAGCTCCTGTGATCTTGAATTGGATTATTGATTCTAGGATTAATTGACTTGAACCTCTTGTTAAAGTTATATTGTTTGATCAGTGGCATTCCAGGTATAATTCAATCATCTTAGCATTTGGTATGATTAGAAGTTCTAATGATAACAAAAAAGATACAAGGTCTCCAAAAAATGCCATTAAAGCAGGCCAGGACCTTCACTGCTCTGTTCAGAAAAAGCTCACTCTAAAATACGCAGTCCCTAACCACTACCTGCTGACTTGGGCCTATACCTGTACAAAAATTGGAGCTGGCCTTAAAACTTCAAAATACAAAGATAGTCGCTAAGTATAACTCATCAATACCTGACAAGGGAGAAAACCCATTAAATTGTGGCTATTAGAGACGAGTGAAAATGTAGAAATGAAGATTTAATAACAAAATTTGGAAAAAGGAGGCAAAACGCTCAAAGGAGGTAAAAAGGACTCACTTTAAAGGCAATCTTAGGTGAACAAGTCCCAAAACACAATCCAGAAGCAAAATCAAGAAATAAGCCAGAATATCCAGAAACTATCAATACTTACTGCACTGTAACTCCAAACTAACTCAATGTTCCTTTGATGATCTCTTTTTAGCTGGCTAACTTATAAAACCAAAAGGAAGACCTAGCAGTTATGACGTAAGGCTAGACCCATCTCAACAAAGTACATGGAATAGCCACACATTTCAAGGCAAATGAAATAATTAACATATAATATACAAAATTAATTAAACATTAAACCATGAGAAATAAAAAATTAACAACGATAAAAATGGGAATAAAAACAGAAAATAAAAATAAGCCACAGAATAAACCCTGGCTGAACAAAATAACATGAATTATCATTAAAATTTTAAAAGTACTATTTGGTATGTACAAGGTTTACACTCACATATACTTTCAGAATTTTAATAAAGAGGAAATTCATTAGTTAAACCAGTAAACTGCATGACTTGTATTAACACTGTTTCATATATATGAATCAGGCAGTAGAGACCTTTAGTTCACAAAAAGAATTTCTTAATGAATGAAAAAAAAAAACAATACTAGTAATTAAAAATAAATCTGACCTAAACAATCAATCACTTGTGAACAAGGAGTTGGTAAACAGTAAAATTGCTAATGTAGCAGCCAGCAGAAGAGTATACCTATTGATTAGGTAGGGCCATCTATATTCTGTCTTTATTGTGTAAAACAATCAGTATGCCAGTATCTGTGTGTCTTTTCCATTCTGGTACTCTTTAAACTAACAGAAATGGAATATGGCAAACAAAAAAGGAATTTTATATTTTGTTTTTAACTACCTTAACACTGTGAGTGCCATGGAGAACAGACAGGCATCCTGGCTGGATGATGGCATGACTTCGAGATAAACTGGAAGGTGCCAGGGGAATGCACAAGCAGAAGCTAGAGGACAGGAGCAGTTTCATCCCCCATATATTAGGTAGCAGTGGTCTGCTGGAGGGCTCCCAGCTTGGACACCTGCAGGGCTTCATGGGAACTGGTATCCAAAAGTACAGCTCTGTCAGGGTCCCTGAGTGTCAAAAGAGGGCACTGTTGGGGGATTACTACCCTGGTTCTTAAACAACCTGGAGGTACTCACCAGAAGTCATGCTGTCGTCCATCCAGAATGCCTGTCTGTCCTCCGCAGCACTCACAACATTCAGTAATTATAACGATAATTATTATTATGTTACTTATACACAGGATTCACTATTTTCATGGTATTGTTATAGAGATATGGTAAAAAATCAGAATGCTGGTCAGGCACACTTTATGACACAAGTTTTTTATAGTGTTTTCAGTTGATTGTATATCAAAGAGTTTTTTCTCTGTAAATCTGTTTACTTATGAGCTCTTTAATCAAGAGGCTGTACATCTCAATGAAAAAAATATTAACACAGCTAACATTTAATTATAAAAATTCTGGATACACACCATGGTTCACTTCACTCCGACTTCTTTTAACTACAATTATATTTTCCCCATTAAACATTCTTTCAATACATTTGTAAAACTGGAAAGATGTTATATTTTATAGTAAAACTTGAAAGCTTTAATAATGGCAATCCCGAACTAAAATGAACTATCATGTAATGTCATAAAATAACACACATCTCCAATTTTCAATTTAGTCTACTCCAGTGTGAAAATATTGTTCATTTACTATGCAAATTGGATGGTTGATACAGATTAGGTAGCCACACTTGCTTCCTCTTGGTCACATCTGGGGACATTCGATTTCTTTCCACCAGAGCATTTTCCAGAAATGGTTTATTTCACAATATTTTAGTAAAAACACATGCATTTGGGATGTTATGAGCTTAAGACTGGATGACTTAACATGAGGGATATAAGTAACATAAAATCTTTTCATGAACTTTTTGATACTGTTTGCTGTTGTACAGCTCTAGTCACAACAGATTCTTATTCTGACAAAAACGTTATTGCCATTCTATAAAAATGTAAGATTACTTGTTTTTTTTCTGCCATCACTACCAAATACATGGTGTAAAAATTTTAAAAATGCTATTTTTGAGTGAAGTATTCCTTTAAATTAATATTTTTCCAGGAATCAAAAAGTGTCACCCCTTTCTCTCAGAAAGATCAATGTTCAGTCCACAGCATACCTTATTTTATTGACATATGTTTCTGTAGGCACCAAAACACAAACAAAAGCAAAGGAAAAGATGTTCAAATTGAAAATGAACCAATTTAACAAACAGGACAATGCTTTAATATAATTGCAAATCTGATCAATTGGATGATTTGGGTGTTTTTTTTTTATTTTAATACCTTCTCAAATGAATTGTAATAAGAGAGAAATGCACTTGGTTTCATAGGTTTTAGTCTTTGCCACCATTTGATCATGGCCTCATATTGGTACTGGGGTAATGTTGCCTCTGCTATAGATTTTATATAAATATTATATACCTTGGGAATAGATAACTAGAAATTAAAGATGTTAATAGTTCAGAGTTCATGTGATATCCATAAAAGGAATAGTGCAGCATCTGACATATGTGCTGCCTACTGGATTATTTCAAAAGATACGGCCTTAATTCATTCTAATTGAAACTGTGCAATATGTTACAAACTGACAAAACAGTCGGCAGCACCTGAATCAATAAAGACCTCCACTGTTATTTGCAAGTTACTCATTTAAATACTTGCAGGAGCTTTGAGGATATTATCGTGCAAATGAACCCTAATGATCGTACTCACTAGCCGGATATCATCAACTAATGAGTGGCCCTGTTTCACTGGAGCTTTGGATGCTGAACTTTTAAGTTGACAGCACCCCCACAATAATCATATACATAAGCCCTCCTTAATACTTCTCCTGTAATTCTTTAGCAATCACAGGAGTCCTACCAATTTGCATTGGCACTTTTCCCACCTTCTTCTGGACAAAGCAAAAGGGCCTTTAAAGAGCCCCCCTCCCCCCTTTTATTCTCTAATAGATGTTCCCTACTAGAGGGCCAGCTGGTCCTCCTCTAACATATTTTAATGTTGTGACTAGCTATTTTGCTCCTTTCCTCCTCTGATAATATTTTTATTTCTAAATATTGAAATTAGGATTGCCTCATTACAGCCCACTTCTGCTCACAGAGTCTTGAAATCTGTCACTTTATATAATCCCTCAATGAGCGACTCCTCTTTTCAGGATTTTCTGGCGATTAGGTTCCTTTCTGGGCATCACAAACCAACTTCTGGAAATCATATATATTATTCTCTTTAGGAGGCCACCATAAAGCTCAGTGGTAGACTGTTCAATAGATTTTCCTGTTAGCAGAGATAATACAAAGCTAATTTTTGGACTATTATAGGGCAAGGAGCCTGACTGAGGTTTAACCAACAAATCATATTGGGACATAAACCCTTGGTAGACAGATGGGTTCCTTTCAGATATTTTTGGGTACAATTTTTTTTGTTTCATTTTGTAATTTGTTTCATTTTGTAATTTGCAAATTTTCTAAATATTTTAAAATGTCTTCTTTCTATTACTAAATTTCTTACATCATATTTATTTGTAGCCAGGGCTTTCTGACAGTTTCCCCTCTAAATATATGTGATATGTGGCAACACAAAATAGTGTTATAAGGTGGTAAACTTCAATAAAGGAGCAAAACTACACCAGGGCTTTCTATAGTTTTCCCAGAGATATGCCTCACCGAGGCAGTCAGACCCCCAAATTCAACCAACTGGATTCAAGTCCTGCACAGGTCCACAAGAGGGCAATGGTTTTACACAGTCCAAAAATACTTTTTAATGTTAAAAAAAAAATGTCCTTCAAGGGAGAAGGAAATTGTAAAACCTCTGGCTTGAGGAGACAAAGTTTCTTTATAAATAAAGGGGTTATTTATATAAACAAAAGGAGAATAAAACAGGGAAAAGGGGCAGAAAAATAGGTAAAAGGGTATGCTAAAAAGACAATCCAAGGCAAGCAAATCCAAACACTATACAATGGCAAAATCCAGAAACCAGAAGCAAAATTTCAATTAACCAAAAAATTCAACAAAAGCAAACATTCACCTGACAAAATACACTCCACAACAATGAACCTCTGTTGGGACCATTTCTTCAACCTCAATATAAAAGCTTAGTATGGGGCCATCATGATGTCACTCACCCACAAAACATAAGGAACATAAGAATTTGAAAATGTGCAATATGCAAAGACTAAATCATAAAAATAACATTATTAGTAAATATGTCATAATAACAAAAGCTACATGTCAAATAATTCATAGACAGAAAAAATAACAATAAAACAAAAAATAAACATAAGCCAGGGAACAAACCCTTAATGTAACATAACAGTGTGGTTAATGTCACAATGGAATATCAAAAGATATTACAGCATGTACAGCAAATCAAAAATTCAGTGCTTGGCCATGTACGATCAGGATCCAAGAATTATATGTTACAATTAATGCTACCTATGATCATTAGTGCAGGAAAGGGAACGCTTCAACCTAAAATACTATGCCAGAGGTCATTTTCTATTTTTTTGAAAAGACAAAATAAAAACATCTTAGATTGCACATACTACATGCCAATTTCCAATGTGAAGATCCGGCCAAAATTCTTGTAAACTAAGTGCTTCCTTGTTTTCCTTCATTTTCTGTTCACGTCATTGTACTGACGCCTGGGGGGTATTTTTTGTACGTCGCTTAAATCATCCGAGATCAGGTGCCTCATCTTGGATAAGTTAATGCCGGTGACACTCATCCGGGATAGGACGGTTTTTCAAACGCAGCCATGTATTAGATTAGTCTAGCTGGATCTAATCATACGAGATGAATGCACGCGCCCGCGCTGAGTGAAAAGCCCATGTATATTGAGTCTAGAAAACATGATCAGCAAGTCTTTGATAGGCTGTAACAAAATGAAGAAAGAACAGGCGCATTTTTTTTTTCACACACGCGGCGCAAGACCTTTTATTCGAAGGACATGAAGAATTTCAAGATTTAATATGCACAAGGGGTACACTGCAAAAGCAGCCCAGACCAGAAAAGATGGCTGGCAAAAAGTGGCCGTCAAATTAAACGCTAAGTAGTGTGCATTGTACTTACTGAATACAGCGTTTCATTTCCTATGTGTCAGATTAATTATTATTTAATATGTCATAATTCCAGATCAAACGTGAACACAAGGAGAACATGGGAACAGGTTAAAGTGAAGTACAAGAATATACTTCAAACTGGTAAATATTGGTATATAACTATTTAAAGAATTGTTGACATAATCATATATAATATTAAAAACATTAATTTTAAAGCTAATAAGGAGGCAGACAAGCAAAAAACAGGTGGAGGTCCACGCGGTCCAGACCTAACCCCTGCAGAAGAGTTGGCTCTCCAGCAAAATGCCCATCGTCCTGTTTCTGAGGGCATTCCAGGGGGAAGCTCCTCCTCAGAACCAGTGGCAGGATGCAGTGGTCACTTCAGTTCAGGTAAAGGATGGTCATTGCATATATTTGTCCTCCATGTGTGCCATAGGTATGTTCCATATAGCCCTCTTTTTTGTTGGGTCAGTTGCAGGGAATGTCATATCCCTTGAACCTGTGTCTGACCAACTAGATATTGACGAAGGTCAAATATTTGATGAAGACACTGTGTCTGATTATTCATCAGGAGGAGAGGTACATTTTCCAAATAATGTTGGATAAAACTCCACTCTGATCAGTCCCATGTGCCCCAATCACATTTGGAAATCCTGGTAATGAGAATGTTAGGCTGATTGAGATTCTTTGTGGAACTGTGGGTGTTTTAGCCTGTGTATTACCTACCTGCAATGGCATGAAATGCCTCTTTTATTGTCTGCACATGCAGGTATCCAGGAAACACTATGAAAACCCGAAGGAAATATTTCAGAGCCAAACAGACTTTACGAATTGCCTGGCAAACTGCACTTTTAGTTAGATTTTCCACATCGCCTACAGCATATAAAAAAAGTGCCGCTTGTAAAAAACCTCAAAGCAATGCATACTGTCTGCGTGGTTGTGAGAACCCGGCTTCGCCTAGTTTGACTTCGAATATATGGTGCTAATAAATCTTTGAGGTACAATATTCCCCCTCAGCTTAAGCGGTATCTTTCGAAAAGAATTTCCTCCAGGAGCAATAAAGGATCTTGCCAATCATGCAAAACCCTCTCTATATGAAATTCTCTTCGTATAATTTGCGCACCAATATCAATTGGTCGCTCATTTATGAACGGCGAAGCCATGACTGGATGACTTCCACGCACCGTCACTGATTACGTGTGTAGACTAATCCTTGCTTACATAGAACAAACCTGCTCCGAGCAGGTTTGAAGATTAGGATGTGTTGCTATGACAACACTTCCAGCAAGAGTTTCGAAAAACCAACAGATCCAGGATCAGGCCAAATCGTCAACAATTACATCCGGCTAAACGACTAATCCACGTACGAAAAATACCCCCCTGGAGTCATTACAATTCCAACACCTTAGAACTTACAGATGGTTGAAATTTGCTTTGACTCAGCGGTTTGCAAACTGTGGGGCGGGCGCAAAGTAACATAAAAGGGGGTGCGAATGTTGCCATATGTGGCGTAATTTCGCTATTTGTAGGGAAATTTTAAACATAAAGTGGTGTATTGGCAGCAAAAAATATAGGAATAAATTTTATTAGGGTTTCAAAAAAACATGAGGGGGGTGCGATTAAAACTGTTATGCAAACTCAGGTCGCAAATACTTAAAGGTTGAGAAACGCTGCTTTAACTTTAAACCAATTTCCATGCTAAATGCATGTCTTATAAATCTTGACTTTTGTGCAAGAAGTGTCTTGTGCATGTTTCTGAGCATAAGCAAGTTTCATATACAATGCCCCTAGCACCTTATAGGGGCTGTGATATTTACTAACAAAAACTAAAACACTCTAGAAAGCCTGAATTATGTAAGTTGCTTACTGCAATTAATGTACTGGCAATGAGTGAACTCTATGTAAGATGGAAGCTTATTATATATACCCAAAAAGTAAACAGGTACAAGCTGATTTCTAGAGTAAGATTGTTCATGCAGAGCTTTATGACAAAACATTACCTGTATAGCTCAATCAATCACTTATTTCTTGTATAAAGTATTAGCCATTCCCCCACAGCTCTGCCCGTGTAGAGTTGAAACAGGACAGTGAGGATGGCCCCGCCCGGCTCCCTACTCCTGACGTCACACTTCCCCCTTCCCTCGGCCCACAGCCTCTGTCTCAGATTAGCGTGAATATATTGCTTCTGCAAGTGAACTATGATTCTTAGTATGATGAGAGAAGTCGCAAATCAACCAGAACGTTCAAGCAAATTATAGAAAAAAACCTGATTTAAATCCGTTAAGTAGTTCTCTCGTTTGCTAGCTAAGTGGATGTAAGATACGCCCCAAGACTGGCGCCTGAGTGAGGAGGGCCTCGCCCCCATCTCTATCCAGCAAGAGGCAATACCTCCCTGGTTGGAATAGGTTCCTTTTAATTGCGGCGTTTTAAGTACGTAACTGAACCTGAATAGATATATTATAGTGAGGCGATATTCCTCCCATAGTGATATGGCGGTAAGAAATCACATAAGAGAAAATAACAGCTTTCTTTAACAGACAAGGAAGCTATGACAACACTTTGTGTAGAGTTTGCCATTTTCGTCTCTGCGCTGGAAGGATTTTCAGGATTGGATGACGTAATCTTCCATCTATCCGTCGGCTTCATGGTGTGCCGGGCAATATTCCAAGGCCTTATACTCTTTCTCCATGTGCAGGCCCTTACTTAGGTAAATCATGCCGTTCCAAACAAGACAAAGAGAGGATTCAATTTCATGCACACAGAAATAGTACAATGGCCATTTTCGTAGTTGTCCCTTTTTCGTCTTCTAATGCTTGCCTAGCAGTTCTAAATGATGAGCCCCTGTGTGCTAAATCTGGCTCAGCTGTGCATGTAGAAAGAAAAGAAAAACAGATTTAAAATATTTGCACAGAGCACAGTGACATTAAACTTATATTCTGATTACACCGTCCCCTTGGACCGCTGCATCTCCCTCAAATTCACACAAATAAATTAGTACTGCAAGCGAACTATGATACTTAGCGTGATGAGAGAAGCCACAAAATCAACCAGAATGTTCAAGCAAATTATAGAAAAAAACCTGATTTAAATCTGTTAAGTAGTTCTCTCGTAAAAAGCGGACAGACAGATAGACAGACAGATGTTGGGTTTTATATATATAGAGATTAAAGACCAATATCCAACTCTTCACAATATTAAACACAGGAGGGACCTATTAAACATTCACATCAGGGCAAAGAATTTAATTTAGGCCATTGGTTCTTAAACTTTTTATTTCATTGTGATCCAGTTTTGCCTTTTTTCTGTCCTTGAGAACCAGAATCACTGCAGACTGTCATCCTGGAGTGAGGGTCCTTGGAGAAACACCTACGTGCGTTGTACAGGAGCAATGGCATTTGCTTAAACTAACCGCGGGGACCCATCGCAAGACACTCAGCAACCAGACTCAACCCTTTCCTGTTAAGTACTATTGTGAAACTCCACTGAACATGACCCAAATTAAACAAAAACAGCAAAAAGTGAGATGTGACCCATAGTTTAAGAACCTTTGATTTAGACAGTTTTGGGATATATGGTTATACTAAGTTAATAGCAGTGGGAGTTTTAACAAAAAAGGGATGAATTTAGACAACAGTCTGATGTGTCACCAACCATTCAACTTTTAAGAGTCTTTTAAATTTGGTGCAGTGTCTCTCACTCTCTTGAACTGGTGTTCTGGTTATGTACAGAGCATCTCAGTTACTGTTAAAAAAAAAGTCAAGTAAAGTCAACAAGGCATGCTTTATGATTATGGGGTCAGACCTTTTCTATCTTTAAGGATCAAAGAACTTGTACTCCTTCTACTGTGGCACTGGCATGCATTATTCAGTTTAATTTTTGAACATTTGGTGCCTTTAGAAGATATGGCTTTTAAGTGACTGTAAAAGCTTCTTGTTTTTTTCTGCAATGCACTGATGTTATTGCAGAAACATCAAACTTTTTTTCATCTGATTTTGTTTCGTCAAACAACTTTGATTTGCTTTCCGGGACAATCTGTTTTACTTGCAAATAGCTGTCATTTGTAGTTTATTTTTTTTAATACTTTACATTTTCTTACTGATTTCTTTAATTGTTAATTTCATTGATGATCATTTGGGTCTAGTTAGGAGTGACAGCATAGCCTAAAGGTGTAATCCCTCTTAGTTAGTAAAGGGAGACCCAAAGAAGAAAGAAAACTTTCACGCGTGTTTGACTGTTCTTCTCCTTGTCTGTCTTCACCTGATGAAAGTAACTGATTAGTCCTGAAACCTTGTGTACATTCGGTGACTTTTGACTTGTTCCAATAACCTAACAAAAATAAACTCACAAAGACTTAATTAACCTTACAGCAACAGAAACATCAAAGAGGTAAATACACACAAAAAATAACAAATCTGAAACAGCAGTACGTTTTTGTGACGGACTTCTCTTAGCTTGTCCGTCTCTATCTATTCTCTATATCTATATCTATATCATAATCTATATCTATATTGACATATCTCCTATATATCTGTGTCAATATTTATACAGTAGGTCTATAATGTGCTTTTAACACTCAATGCTTTCATTATTATTTCAAAATATGTTTACACTGTAGACATATTATGCTCTACTTTTGGGGAATATTACTTACAAAAAAAAACTAAATATGTTATATAGTTATTTACCCTAAAATGTAAAGCATTATAAACATTGTGTTAATTTTGTGTTATATTTTTGTCTTTTGCATGGAAAACTGCACATTTTCACTGGTCAGCATTTGTATTTTAAATTGAACCTTAATGAGACTGACCAAAAAACAGAGCCAAATTTGATCCTTGTGTATTATAAATACGTTTAATCCTTCATGTGCTGTGAAGTAAGTAACACCTATCCCTTTATTCATCCCCAAAGCGAATCCCTGAAGATCTGTGGTATGAACACTGGCCGTTGCGCCACCAGATCACACTATTTCAAAATGTCAGTACCAAAAAACTGCAAACTAAACTGACACTTTATTAGTAGGGTTCTGTTAGTAGACTATATGCAGCCAATTCTTTTCTGCTTGGCTGTGCAATTTAATCTTTGAAAAGATCTGTCCATCACATTTGCTTCTTACCTTACACCCAGTGCTGCTACATTAATCACTGGCTCCCTGTGACCCTAAATTTAGCCAATTAAATTTACCCCTCAGCACATGCAGAATTAAATGTTTACATATAAGTTTTGTTCAGTTTTTTTCACTTGATTGCACACTACACACGTGCATAACCTCTTCCTCAGCAGATGAATAAACACAATACTGTGAAATAATGCAGTAATTTTGGGAATAAGCTTCAGTAATAATGCAGTGTCGCATATCACTTTTGTTAAGCAATGCAGGTAATTTTACCTCATTAAAATGAGTATTGTGTTATAATATTTGTTACTTTAAAAATTAATCTGTCTACTTAACACAAATTACTTTTAACTTGCTACCCCCAACACCAGGGGTCCTCAGTCACGGTCCTGGAGGGCCACAGTGGCTGCAGGTTTTTGCTCCAACCCATTTGCTTAACAAGAAGCCCTTATTGCTCAAGTAACACTTCTGCTTCACTTTAGTTGTCTCGTTCGTTAAGAATTTGAATCCTTATTGCTTATTTTAGTCTTAAACAGCTGTATTCTTGGTTTTTAATTGCTCCTAATTAGCAATAACATGCAAATGACAAAAGAGACCAGCAGTTCTCCATTCAGCTTGTTACCATTTACACCTGTGTGTATTTATCATGCACTATTTGGTTTAATTAAATTCTTGGAAGGAAAGTAAAGAGAAAAAAGTGAAGGTCTGAGAATTATTCATCCATTTTAGCCTTCAAATCATTTGGATGATATCCTTAGAAAGTGGAAGAAAATCTAGGATGTGAGAATTACCTGACATAGCAGTCAAGCCATGAAATTAAAGTATTGGCAAGAATTGCTTTCTAATTAGGCAACTGGGTTAGAACAAAAACCTGCAGCCACTGCTGCCCAGGACTGTGATTGAGGATTCCTGCCCAACACTGTTACCCTCAAGTTAACTGTGGCCACAAACTATACATATAAAGTAAGATGAAAAAGTATAAATCTTTTTATATAATCTTCATTTGGATCTTGATCTTTGTTTGTCCGCGAATTCACTGCCTTGTGTGGTGTTCCTGCTGTGTTCAGTAGAGGGTAGTAGTGATGGAGGAGGAGAGGAAGTGAGGGGGAGGATCGTTGGATGAGGTTGGAGTGGTGATTAAAGAGGATTGAACTAAAGGAGACTACGTGCTGTTTGTACTGGCTGAATACACAACACCTTGGTTGTTACTTTTGTTTACAAACACTGTCAAGAGCACTCTTTGTGTTTAGATCTGGCGTCGACACCTGCTTCGTTGTCGAGACTGTGGTTTTTTCTGTTTCTATCGACCGTGGTTGGCAGCACTTCGTCCGAATTGAATGTTCACCCACTTCTTGGAGTCGGCAGTCAGAGTATATAAGTCGGGCACACTTCTGTGATTTTCAATCAGTCGGCGTTTGGAGTTCAAGAAAGAAGCATTGGTTCTTCCTTACTCTTTGGATTGCCACAAACCAACCTGCGAGATTGGAGAAAGGTTGAGAAGAGATCATGAGAGGAAACGACAGTGTCATGAAAATGAGACGGACTGTGAACAGAGAGAAGCAGAAGTGCTCCTCCACCACCACATAAATTACTATTCGGACAGTGATTCCGAGTAGGCCATTCCTATCGAATCAATGTCCAAGGGTTTTGTTTTGTAATTTTGTTTCTCTTATAAAAAATCATAATGCTGTGCGACGAAGGGCCCAGTTCACGACTTGCAGCCGCGTTTAAACAGGGAGCCCTTCACAGACAACTTTAACACGCTCAACGTAGTTGGGCGCACATGGCTAGTTTAATTTATAAAACTTAGCAAATTTTTATGGTTAATGAATAAGTTATTAACTAGAAATAATATACTTTGAGAAAACGTAATACGGGCGGCACGGTGGCGCAGTGGTAGCGCTGCTGCCTCGCAGTTGGGAGACCCGGGTTCGCTTCCCGGGTCCACCATGCGTGGAGTTTGCATGTTCTCCCCGTATCTGCGTGGGTTTCCTCCGGGCGCTCCGGTTTCCTCCCACAGTCCAAAACTCATGCAGGTTAGGTGGATTGGTGATTCTAAATTGGCCCTAGTGTGTGCTTGGTGTGTTTGTGTGTGTCCTGCGGTGGGTTGGCACCCTGCCCGGGATTGGTTCCCTGCCTTGTGCCCTGTGTTGGCTGGGATTGGCTCCAGCAGACCCCCGTGACCCTGTGTTCGGATTCAGCGGGTTGGAAAATGGATGGATGGATGGAAAACGTAATAAAATTTCTGCATAATACACAAATTGTAGAGAATAAATATGTACTATAAATAATGTTTTTTACCTCATGCAGTACTGATCTTCCATCCATACATTTATCAGTCTTCCACCCTGGTTACTAAGATAAGATCACAGGAGCCAGTGTCTTTGCTGTCAACACAGGGTTTAAGGTGGGAAGCAGCTTCATCATAAGACATCCTCAAACACATACAGTACACCTATAAATAGTCATACACGTGCTGGGCCATTTTAGAATTACCAGTTAACCTAACCTGTACACCTTTGGGATGTGGAAGCACAAACTTTGCCTAAGCTTGAAATTGAACCCAGGACTCTGGAACTGTGAGTCAACAATGGTTGTCATTGTGTTATTATTATGCTGTAGTAATTATATTATTAATTTCCATCCATTTCCAGAACCTCATTTTTCCATGTGCTATCCAAGACAATTGCCTGCGTCATCAGCATGGCAAATGAGAGCAATAAAACCACAAATGCCACTACACTCTCTTATATACCCATACTGACACACACCAATTATAATAAGGCAATATACCTACCTTGCATAACTGTAAGTTGTAAGAGGTAACCAGATACTATATATAAAAAAGGTAAACATGAAATCATCTTCTAAGCAGTTCTGTACTGCATTATTACCAGAGTCCTTAACTTGTGATACACCATTGTAAGTCTGGTGGGGCCAGACGTGATTCTCAAGTGAGAATGCACATCCGAGGACAACCCTTTAAGAAGTGTGCAGTGAACAGTGGCAAACTACTGCGCTGCAACAGCTATACCCATAGGGCTTCCATCTAAAATACCTGCTCCCAATTACTTCAGTCCCTGCAATTCACCGGGGTATCAGAGAGAGAGCAAAAGATACGAAACAAAAGACTCAATACTGAAAGAAAATAAAAAGCTAAAATTGCAGTTATCCATTCAGCTTAGTAGCAGAAGGTAATTGAGGCTTAATAATTAATTTGCATGATGTAATGAGCACTCTGACATTTTGGAGACAGACACACACACACACACACACACACACACAGACATAGGCCACTGACACTACTGGGTTCCACACATTTGAGAAATGCCTCTGTCTGCTACAATAGCTTTCTGTCATTTTAACTATTGCATCACTATATGACATAACAACAGCAAACAGAGTTTAGATAAGCATTGTGGTCTATGGACATACAAAGCGTTAAAACGCTACAGCTATTTTGGCATGGCATGTTGGCATTTCCAGTTAAGCAGTAATGTTAAATTTCTTTAGCTGTTTGTTTAGACGTGCAGTCATAAGGTTGATTCTGCGCAGCCTTCTCCCTGATACATATTTGTGAATTCAGTTGTTTTGGGTATGACATCTCCATCTCCTGGGATTCTTTATTATCAGCTTTCTTAACGGCAGTCCTTTTGATGGGGTGAGACACACCATTTTCATATTTTGCAGTTCATATTTGCACAAGCCTATCTGCCATTTCTTTAAGCATACATTGTCTCTAGCACTGTTGTTGTAATGCAGAATAAGAGAGAGCACACACCGCACCTGCAACAGCATATCGCTAATGTTTACCATTCGTCCATTGAATTCCTGTGTATCATCTGATGCTGCAAAAAGAAGTTTCCCTTGCAATAGGTTATGTTTATGTTTATTTTTGGAAAAGATTTTATTTCTTTTTAAAATATGTAATATATTCTCTGCGCATGCAATACACATTTATATGTCTAATAGGGTTTTTATTGAAGCCTTTTTGACTGTAGATGGTTCACTGTAAACCGAAGCTTGTTGTCTGACGGACCAGGTTAACGAGAGCACCTTTGATCTTTTCACCCCTACTTTGAATGCAGCCATCATAAGGTTTTGTATTGGTTTAGAAATGTGATACTCAGTGAGCAGGTCTAATCGTTCTCACCCAGTTTTAAGCAGAATTCATTCATGCTTCTCTGCAGATGTATATATTATACATATGGCTTCAGCAAAACTACTCCATTGCTAATCACTGTGCCCTGATTTTGTTATAGTAATAATTATTGTAATAGTGACACAGGATACCTGTACTGATTAGATGAGCTAGATTAATAAAATGGACAAAGATGTACTAGGGTGTTGTACCGTGTTAGCTCTTATGGTTGCAGTGAGAAGTCAAGCAAATTGACACCTTTTATTGGCTAACTAAAAGGATCACAATATGCAAGCTGTCGAAGCAACTCAGGCCCCTTCTTCAAGCAAGATGTTACAATTCAGTTCACCTTTGGCAGAAATTACATTTGTGAGACTCTTAGTATTCTGGTCCTTTCACACAAAAAGTCTGTTCCAGATATTTTACTGGTAAATACTGCTGGATCAAGAGGTTATGTGGACTTAAGTATTCCAGGAGAACTAACCCAGCAAACAACCATACCAAGGCCGAGTTAAATTTGCAATTTATTTAAAAAAACATAAAACTGCTCGTTCAAGCACACAGAATATCATGTCAGCTTCATATAAAACACACCAGCATTAACATTATTCAAAAAAGATTTAAAATTTTGGGTTAGGATGTACTGTATACAGTATACTGTATGCCTATGATAGACTCAAACAGGTTAGCTATTTATAAAGTGAAATGCGTCCATACAGACTCTGAAATAAAGAGTCACTCTCCTTCAAAGATAAAAAGGAAACTGTTCAGTTAGGTTACCATGCTGCCTATGACTTGTTCTTCCTAGCCACTTCTAACATGAACACATATTTATTGCAGAAAGCACAAACTCTCTTTGTTCATACTTAACTACCAACATATACTGTACAGTACCTTCACTTTTTACACATTTTGCTATTTTGCAGCCTTATGCTAAAATTTTTCATTTTTTCCCTGAATAGACAACACTAAATACTCCAGAATGACAGGACTTTAGGACTTTTTGAAAATTTATTAACAAACTGAAATATCACATTGATACATTGATTCTTAGTAATCCAAGCAAGTTCATAATTTGTTGTTCTTGCCCTTCATCTCCATATTCTTTTGTAGCGTGTCTCCAGATGCTTACACTCGAGAAAGACCTTGTCTTACAGCTTAATAATAACTGTTACGTTATGTAGCATTAAAATTCCCAGTGGAACCTAAATTACTTTTACATGTGAATACAAAGTAAATCTATGGGTAAAAATGTAAACATCATGAACATTAATGTCATATATTAATTTTGATTATATTTACTTCTCAATGCAGAAGGAAACTGGTATACCTATAAAAAACCCACATGAATACACAGAGAATTTGTTGACCCCACACAGACATTCCTTTAGCTGTGAGGTTGTTGAAGTAAACATGGTAGCCCAATGTACTACAATATTAGGCATTGCCCTAAAAAGTTATAACATCATCAAACCATTTCAGCAAATTTACATATCCTAATTAAAATTGGCAGCACTACTTAGGATGTCAAATCTCCTGCCCACTGATATAGTAATTGATATTTTTATAACATAGCATTTTCTAATCCCACTTAATCCTGAGATATTGCAAACATTACTGTCAAATTCAAAACAATAGTTTGTGTTGCCTGACACAATTTTAATAAATGTGTTTTTGTACACACATTCAGTGTCTAGATTATAACAGAAGAAAAGTGTATAAAGGTTAGCTAACTGTTACCTATAGTTTTGGGGTGAAAGAGACAAATCAATTCAGGACTGAAAGTTAATCTGAGGAGTAGTTTGTTTTCACAGATTCTGCTGTTGTGTCAAGAAGGGTCATCCAAATAACTTTGTTTAAGCTAGACTGGGAGTGCTTTAGACATCTATTTCAGGGAGCAGAAAGGCTTGCAGACAGACACATCAGTGGACCAGTAAAGCTGCTGCTGTCAGACAAGAGGTGCAGCCGACATCAGGATGTACGAGGACTGGCTAAGTCAACAGGAAATACCTTTCTCAACAAACAAAGAAGACAACAGGTTTCTTTTTTTTTGTTGCTACACAGCAGTATGTCGGCACCTTGTTGCTTATTTTAGCCTTTGCTGCGTCTTTGTGTAATCAAATTAGAAGGTGACCAGAAACTGACCAGATAAATATGTGGTAAGCATTTGTAGAATGAAGGCCAAGACAAATAGTTAATTGCAAGATGGAAAAATTACCTTGGAATGTGATAGTGTACATATGTAAAGCACCAGACATGCTTCTTCCCTTTTAGTTCACCTTAAATTAACATTAGACTGAATATAAAATAATTTACAGTGATTTTCAAATCTTGTGCAGACATTTGTAAAGTATCAGTGGAAAAACTAATAAAGTGTTCATTTTAAAATTTCCATCTTTTTCTCTTTAGGACGTAGATTTTCTTTTTTTATCTTGAATATATAGCACCCATTTTATGGTGTACACATTGTGTTGAATCCTTGGTTGTGAGGGTGGGAGCCTGTCCCAGCAGCAATGTGTGCAATACAGGAATCAGCCTGAACAAAGTGCAATGTGTTGATTGATGCAGAATAAATATCACCATTAACTCCAGTACTAACATACTTTTATTTAATTACAAAATGTTGCACCACAGATCTTGCAAAGTGGTGTATATACTGTATGCACCCAAAAATGTTCTTCTTCTTAATAGAAATTGATGCTCTTTGTTAGAGGTGACTAAGGAAGCAGACAAGTTGGACAACCAAAGAAAGGTTGGGGTACCACCCTGATGACCCTGTTTAATTTTAACACAAAAGACAGCCTTTAAAGGCTCAGAACAAAAATGGTTTCTTTAGTGGTAAATGTTGCAATGATCAGTAGGAGCTTTGTCCTTTACGGTTGTCAGTATGGTGTCTGAAGCCATCTTACAGGAATGGGCTGGCTTTCAAATGGTGGAGCCTGGAAGAAGAGGAGATTCTCTCTGGCATTGTGGCGGGGTCAGTCATCCCTCTTGAGTGTTTTTTTTTTTGGCTGATAAGGTGGAAACAGACAATAATGTTACTGTCATCCTGAGGTGGTATTGCTTGCCCCATTAAAGCCAGGAAGGTGGATTCCAGACACATACGCTTAACACCCTTTTTATGAAGATAACATTAAATCGATATAAAATACAGCCAAGATATTACTAATGTTGTAATTGGCTATTACTGCTTAAAATAGTTGATTTTTAATTTATTATTATCATATGACTGCAAAGCCCAATTTTCAGAAGCATTCCTTCAGTACCTGCAAGGTCAACTTTGGATGCTGATGAACACTGTTTTCTAGCAAGACAACGACCCCAAGCATAAAGCCAAAGTTACACAGGAATGACCTAGAAATAACTACGTCAATGTCCTGGAGTGGTCAAGTCAGAGTCTAGATCTCAAGCCAACTGAGAATTTGTAGCTGAACTTGAAAAATGATGTTCAACCCCATTTAACATGACAGAGTTTGAGCAGTTTTAATAAAAATGAATGGGGAAAAAACTGCAGTTTCCAGAGGTGACTGTGATTCAGTGTTGGGGGTGAATAATTGGTACTGTAGATTGAAAAACAAGAATGAGGTGTTTTAGAAAGGAGTTTGTTTTATTATAATGATTTGAATGGGTAGCAATCTGCATTTGCAAATATTTTGCAGGAAGTTTAGCAAAAGTTATTCCTAACAAATATGGACATATGAGCAATACACCTATTGAGTATGCTATTTATGAATGTGTCTTCTTTTAGGAATGCAAGCTTTGCTTTTTTTTGTGAATCGTTACCGAATAGTTTAAATGCCAATGCCACTTACGGCAAGGTTCCAGAGTAAACCACTGCGCAGTGACTTCAGAACTCCGGAAAGTATACTTTGGCACTGGCACAAACCAAGATGCTGCAACGGGGTTTTTTATGTTGGTTTAAAGCTACTGGTGCTTTATTAAGACTCTGTTGTACTGAATAATTTGTATATTACACAGGGCCTACACATATTCAGAACTGAATTTCCAGCCACACTTTTCTATTCATGCTTTCTTTCCTGTATGTATTCATCAAGCTCTGTCATGTCATCTCACTCTGGAAATGTCATTTAAGCACTGGGCTACAATCTGGATATCAAGTAAATACAAATGGCTTTCTTGTAGTGTGCACCCACAGCAGCATGACAGTTAAGATAAAGGTTATTTCATGACAGGCTGTACACTTGAAATGTCTCCTGTAAACCTTTTTTGGTCGTTCTCTTTAAAATGTATTTTCTTTTCATCATACAAATGCTTCTATGACTATTTTTTTCAGTTTTACTGAATGTTATTAAATATGAATCCCATTTATTTTAAGTTAAAGTGTTTATGACTTTAAATTAGAAAGGTGCTTGCATGACATTATCTCAGAAGGTCAGGTGTTCAACTTAAACAAAAGTCATCCTGATTATCAGGTCAGTGGTATTCAGTGGATCCGAGTATAAAACCTCAAGGTTAGCTTTATATATAGCACTGCCTGAATGTGAGTATTGATTGATTCTGAGCAAAGCAGAGGAAATTTATAATAAAGTCAGTTCCATAAAAGTTACATCAACACAAGAACAGTTTTTAAATGTGTAAGAGAAAAGTTGGATTGTCTGCTTGTCCTGGAACATTAATATAGGACTGACCTCAAAAGAGTGACCATTATGGAAACAGGTAGCCACAAACATGAATGAGAGTTACATTTGAGTTATAAAGCAAGGCTTTGTGATTACCGTAAGGTCAGCCTCACAAGATCCCACGTGTCTTTGTTAGTCTATTTTCTTTTCTTTATATATACAAATGGTTGGCCCCCTCTTATCTTAGTGCTTATACTTCAGGGCATACATTGTGATCTCAAGATACTAGCCTCCGTTAAATTCTGAGGGTAAATAAAACTAGTGTAGGAGACAAAGTCTTTAGCTATAGGTTAACATACTCTGGATTGACCTACCTGACTAACTACCTGCCTGCCTACCAATATTATAGAAGCTGCACTGGTTTCAACATTTCAGCCAGCAGCCATACCACATGCACTTTAGAACAGGTAATCCACCTAAAGCTAAGCATGTCCAGGCAGTACTTGAACAACCAGGAAAAAGCTTGGGTTGCTGCTGCAAGAGGTGTTGGCAAGGCAGGCAGGAGGCACTTACCTTGTGGTATGAGTGTGGATCCCAATGCCCAAGTGCATTGATGGGAACACTGTACTGTAAAAATGGTCGTGTCCTTCAGATGAAACATTAAACCAAGGTCCTGACTCTCTGTTGTCATAAAGGATTCCTGGGCATCATTTGTAAAGAGATGTCTTGATTACATTGCCCACCATTGTCTAATCATTCTGGGCCCCTAATGATCTTCTGCCTCTAATTGGCTAAGTATCTCTCTCACCCTTTCACCACCTAACAGCTAATGTGTGGTGAGCATACTGGTGCAAAATGGCCACCTTCACATTGACCGGGTGGATGCTGCACATTAATACCGGTTGAAGTGGCTTCACACACAATATTTAGAGCACTTTGAGTCGTGAGAAAAGTGCTATATAAATGCAAAAATGCATTATTGCTATTATTTAAATCAAGGCTTAGGTCATTTAAGAATCACATAAACTTGTTAGAGATGCTGCTGAGGCTTTTTCATACAGATTTCATACTGTATATATATCATAGGGTATATGATACTTGCTTTAGTTAAGCCAGCGCTGTCTTATTTTTTTCTCCATTTACAGTCCATGATGGCACTTCGCCTGCTTTGGAGTAAAAACATTATCACATATTAAGAAATTTTGTGAGCCATTTTCATTACAAATGCAATTGTTGTTTTCCTAGGAAAGTTGGAATCTGGTTCTAAACCAACTCTCTCTCTCTCTCTCTCTATATATATATATATATAATATATATATATATATTACAGGTTTTTTAGAAATTGATACATTTTTGTATTAAGATATCATTAGATTTAAATATAGCCAAAACAATGGCAATAAGTGCTTGAAATTACCAGTTTTTACATATGCCTCCTGCAAAGCTCCATTTTCAGTAGTCATTCCTTCAATGTCCTAATGGTCAACTCCCTTAGGTTATCCTTAAATAGTCATGTGTAATTGGTTATTTGAGGAACCTTTGTAAGTGCACTAGCACAGCTTAAAATCAGTTGTTCTTTTCACTTGGGTTGCAAGGTACTGGCATTCCTTAAGTTTAATCCTAGATTCAAAAATGGCCAAAAAGAAACAGGTCTCTCAAGAAATATGTGAGCCTATTCTTATTTTTTTTTAAGTTTAATCCATGCAACAGATTAACAAGAAAATGAAGATTTCATGCAAAGGTGTCTATTACTGTTTTGAGAGAAGAGGGCAAACTGGATGTAACCACAGCAGAAAAGAAGGGGAAGGCCCAGAGACACAACTGCATAAGAGGATAAGTACATCAGAGTGTACAGTGTAAGAAACAAAAGCCTCACAGGTCCTCAGTTGGCTTTTTCCTTAAATACACACTAAATGCAAGTGTCATTTTCATCAGAAAAGATGATTCTGTGATTCTAGGCTTGGAGGTAGAATTTCAAAGAAAAAAACAAATCATAAACTGGAAAATAAAAAGATAAAAAGAAACAAAAGAAGACAGACATCGCACAAAACATTGCACAGAAGATGAATGGAAAAGTATATTATAGTCAGCATCCTGCAACCATTTTGATTATACTGCCCTTATGAACCTATGAAAATATTTTTGATACTATGTTTAAAATGAATGCATAGTATACCAGACTCATAAGCAAGCCTAGTAAGATAAGAATAAATTATATTAAACTGCAATGAGTTTTTGAGAGGCAATGTTTTAAGAGTGATTCCAAAATTGAAAGTCCACTCATGCCAGCTGAGATAAAAATCACAAAAACTTCACATTATTCTATTACTGACAACAATAAATCACCACTGGACTTTGCAGTTTGTAGAACATGGGTTTGGACGTTAATTGTTTTTTGATGCATGATTGCACCATTGTTGAACATTGCGTCGTAGTGAGTTTTTTTGTGCAAGGGAAGTGAAACCTACTGAAATTCACAGTTCATTTCACCTTGGCTTCAACTAGACGAATGGCAGAGTGCTGCACGTTGCTTGTTCAAACTACCCATAAGCCATTGCAAACATGTTGTATTGCATCAGCTTCTATTCATTGCGGTTACCACATAATTTTCCTGAGACACATAAATTATAAAATGAACCCTTTCCTTTGACTGTGCATATTTTATATTGACAATAAATTTTATTTTGTGAACCCTTTAAATGTTGGAAAGAGAGTTCCCTTGGACTTTTACAAGGTGATAACATTTATGATTATTAAAAGATGTGACTTTATCTGCATATTATTTTTAACTGTTTATTTATAAATGGTTTATTAAATCCCAAAATCATGAGGAAATTCTGGATGTTATGTATGTTATGAGTTTTTATTAAACAGGGAAGGGTACATCATGCACAACATCAGTGAGAATGAGAAGTTCAGTTACATTTCTCTGTTAGCTCAGCACATTAAGAGGTAAATGCAGAGCTGCAAAAATGAAAAAAGGCATTGCCACATTTTTTATCGCTTAACACCCAACTCTAACTGCACTGATTTGAAACTGAAGCTCAAATAAAATGTTTAATTTTATTGTGAAAACAAAGGTCTATCTCATACAGAAAGATAGAAAAAGCAATGGAAGTTGTAGTATTATTGGAGTATTTGTCAAAGGCTAAAAATGCATCTTCACAAATAAAAATTCATGCAATTACTAGCAGAAAATCATCCAAGATAATCAGGTGATCAATTTATTAAATACCACATTAATAAAAGTCTCCAAAATTCAGAAGATATTTTGGATAGTTTTTAAAAAGTGAATAAGGTTTTGTAATTTAATGAAAATATAATATTCAATTCCTATTGTTTAGTTTTGGGATTTTTCCAGTTAAGTATACTACATTACCATAATAGGATGTTCATTAAGCAGTGATGTCACATCGGGAATTACTCTGAATAGTGCTGTTAGAAGATTAGGTTTATTGTGATTCCAAAAATGTTTGATGAATAAGTAAAAATGTAGTTTCCAATAAAGCTTGACTGTTTTATAGTTCTAAAACATGTGACCCAGTTAGACAGGAGCTTAGATTTCACAATTACAGTGTTGACCTGAATTCAGTTTTAATAACACTGGACAATGACCATTTTGCTTCCTATAGACTTTTGGGTGTATCTTAATGGATTTTGGACTGCTGGTCGCAAAAAAAATGCCTCTAAATTTTCCTATCATGTACATTTTATTGCAATTGTTTATTTATCTGATTTCACTGCTAGTGGGGCTGGAGGAGATTGCATGGAAGGCATTCAAAGATGTTGTTGAGAATTTTCTTTGCAACTGTGAGCACTAAACGATGTCCATCTGGCAGACAACATGCTTGAAGCATACACAACCATGATGTGCAACATGTCACTAAAGATTGAGTTTCTACATTCACACTGGGACTACCTTGCTAATCTTGGTGCAGTCAGTGACAAACACGATGAAAGTTTTCCCAGGATGTTGCAACAATGGAAAAGTAAAGTAACAGGGGGAATGTTATCCAATAATGCTGACTATTGTTGGACAGTAAAACAAGAAGCATCAGTTGCTGAGTGCAAATGAAAATCAGCAAAAAAACATGTTTAACACAATTGAACTAATACAGTATGTCGGTATCATTAAGCGAATAAACACCCTAAATTCCATAGCAAGTTCAATTTAAGTTTCTCCAAATTCCTACATGATATAGTTAATCTGAAATTAAATTTGTATTCAACTGGAATTTGTCTATGCTGTTATCTCTTAATCTCTGATTCTCTTTCTCAAGACATGTAATTTTAAAATAGCTATTTCTGTGTTTTATCTGCAATGGACTGGAGCTGGGTCCTACTGTGCGCCCAGTGCTGCCGGGCAACGGCGTAGCAAGGTTCACAGGGGCCCGGGTGCAATCATCATTGAATGGGCCCCCAAACCTGCGCGCTTCGTGCGCTCGCGCTCCGGAGGGGGGGCTCTCGCTGCTGAAATGCTTGAAGACAAGATAGACTGAGAAGGAAACCATTAAAAACGATGTTTGGAGAAAAATATAGTTTTGTTTTGTAAAGCGTAAAAAAAGACGCGTGTTGGCGACTTGGCATTATTGCCTAATAGTGTATATACACTGTAC
Organism: Erpetoichthys calabaricus; assembly: GCF_900747795.2. Classification (NCBI taxonomy): domain Eukaryota; kingdom Metazoa; phylum Chordata; class Cladistia; order Polypteriformes; family Polypteridae; genus Erpetoichthys; species Erpetoichthys calabaricus. The sequence goes on along the minus strand of NC_041399.2, from coordinate 180,351,564 downwards.
TCGTCTGTTGTCTCAGCCGGTACTATAGAACAATAGCTGTTCGACATACGGCCATTTGATATTGATGTTGATCGATTCACTTACTTAACAGAACTGACTGAGAAATAGACGGAAGCGGGAAGCCGTTCGTCGACGATCGTGGGAAGCTGCTTGCCTGCTTCATAACTAAGCTATAGCCTTTCGGAGAATGAAGCGAACATGTCGCTTTGTTTTTAGCCGCCGCCGTCTGTACACAATGTGCCGCCCGGCCGAGTCGGACGGCGCTAATGAAAATAATGTAATTGTGGGAAAATGTAAAAATGCTGACTGACGGTGGCTAAAATCGCTAAATACGGACATGTGAAAGTCCTTACTACAAAGTTACTTAAATTAATAAGCAATACGATCAGTCTAACTAATTTGACTGTGACTGATGGTCTGATGCCCTGATCACCTGATGAGAGCGCCGCAAAAAAAAAAAAAAAAAAAAAAAAAAGAGGCCTGATGGGCCCTCCCGAGGCCCGGGGCCCGGGTGCATTGCACCCCTTGCCCCATTGTAGCTACGCCACTACTGCCGGGGTAGGTTCAGTTCCTTACAATTCTGAATTGGATTAAATAGGTTGAGGATGTTTTGTTATGTTGTAACCATTAAAGTCGACAATAAAATAGTTAATTTACATTTGGAAAGCTATTCCCTTTTCTTATTAAAATATTATTTTTGCATACAATGAAATTCAGTTTAGACTGTTACGTAATGTACCTGGCACAACAGTGTCTTTACTGCATTACTCAAGGAAATAATTAACCATGACTTGATAAAAGGCTGCTTGTAGAATAAGTGACATTTAAAGAAATGTTGGAATAAATTATTAAACAGAAGCCTAAAATTAAGCGTAAGACTACCAAAAAAACCTCAAAAAATAATCAATCTGATACCACATGTACGTATATGTTGCCACATGGTATGCACCGTGATGAATGGAAATTAAAGGATTGCTTTTCACACTAATTGATACTCTTACAAAACTTCTTTTAAATGTGGCAAGACTAAAAAAGAGAAGCTTTGCTTTAGCCTGGGTGTTTAGTACCCTAAAGAAGCCTGCCAAAGAATAAACAGTATACTTAAAGTACTTTCTTCAGCAAGTTTTAAAGGATTATTTCATTCCCATTGAATAAACGTAGGGCACTGAAGTGAATAGCTTCATACTGTCATTGCGAAATAAGTGAGTTTCTGAAGTGTGGTAAACAGACTTCAAAAATATTCTACCACACTGGATTCAGTTACATAGTAAAGTCAGAGCTTTGCAAAAAAAATGCAAGAACAAGCCCTGGATGGGCTGCAAGTCTATCACAGGGCACATTCATGCACACACCCACACGCACGCATATTGGGATTATTTTGTCACAGCTTAAGCTAACATGACATTTCTACATGCCCATGGAATGTGGGAAAATAAGTGGAGGTTTGGTAACTTGGGGAATCAGAACGCATTGGGTTTTTTGTTGGCTGGTATTCCTCTGTGTCAATATACTGGAAAGATTTGAGATTGAATGGCATGTGCATATCCATGGCCCCGTCATTTTCTATGGAATTTCTGGAATTTGTCATTTTCCCTATTTCTGTTTGAATTTTCCTCTACATACTCTGGTTTTCCTTTCACATCAACAAGAACATTAATGTTGGATTAATAGGTGATTTCAATCGGCCCCATCCAGGGCTGGTTCCTGTTTTTGTTCTTATGCTTTCAAGGTAGGCTATGACCCTGAATTGGTTCAAGGGGCTTTGAAAATGTCATGTTATGTTAACGTTTAAGAATGAATTAGGCAAGTATTGAAAAATTCAATGTATATGTGGATGTCTTTGTGAAAAATACAGAATGCTAAATTTATACAAAACATTTTTAAAAACATACAGTCTATTCAGAAAGTATTCAGACCCTTTCACTTTCAGCACACTTTATTGTGTTGTAGATTTTATTTTTAATTGATAAATTTGCCATTTGTCCCTATCAATATCCACTCAATAACCCATAATGACAAAATGAAAACATGTTTTCAGAAATGAAAAGATCAAAAACCGAAACCTCTCATTTATATAAACACTCAGGCCCTTTACTGTGTGCTCAGAATTGTGTTCAGGTGCAACCTGTTGGCTTTAATTCTTCTTGAGATGTGTCTAGAACTTGATTGGAGTCCACCTATGGCAAATGGAATTGATTGGACATCATTTAGAAAGGCAAACATCTGTGTATATAAGGTCCAATGATTCACACTGAATGCCAGTACAAATGTCAAGCCATGAAGCTCAAAGAACTCTCTATAGACCCCCACAATTAAATTCTGGTGAGGAATAGATCAGGAAAAGGGTATAAACCATTTCTATAGCTTTGAGTGTTCCCAGGATCACAGTGGCCTCATAAATAGTGAAATGGAAGAAATTTGAAATCACCACAGGCATCATTTATAAACGTTGCGTATGCACAAAAATGAAGCCACACACATTCTCATGGCAGCACAACCCATTTTGTATGGATGTTTCTGCTTGGTTTTACAAACTGGCAGCACCCAGCGTCTAAGCAGTGCTACTGTTTCTGTGTGGTTTCCCATGATGCAGGCATTATCAAGTACACTGAAATCAATGAAATATCTTTTATAAATTTAAGGCACCTGATTGTAATCAACTTGTAACAATATTGATGGTGCTCAGAATGGCCAAGCTATTCCAAATACCACAGCTGCTTTAGCATTGTTACTCTCAGTGCACCTACTTAGAGTATTTTAACCCATTGTATCTGAAAGTGGAATCACACCTCTATAGTAGGTGATCGGAAAGCTCTATGGCAGGTTGTGTCAAAAGCATAGGGGATTATCAGGATACACCTTCCAGCCCTGGAGGACATTTATAGCACAAGCTGCATAAGGAAAGCCACCAGCATCTGCATGGATTCCACTCAGCCATGCTCACAGTCTATTTGAACTTCTTGCATCCGGCAAACGCTTCAGAGTCTTTCCTGCAAGGAACTTGGGACTCAGAAACAGCTTCATCCCAATAGCTATAAACACACTCAATCAGTCCATCAAGTGCTCCTGGTAGAACTGTTTGTACTTATAGTTGTCTATAGCTGTCTACAAAAGAGAAAGCCTGTTTGAGCAAGTAATGATTCACACATGTAGAACACATAGAGTATAAAGCATTTAATGTGCTACTTTAGTTTTGATGGGATTTGAGAAACACTAGTAAATTAAACATCAGTTTTAAGATGAAATTTATGGCGTTCTACTTTAATGACAAAATAAACTATGAGTTTGAAGTGGAAATTTCAAGATTAAAGTCTTCATTTCTACCTTTTTTGTTCTTCACTGTGTCCCTATTTTTTTCTGTTCTCTGTACCATAATACGCTTCCGTATGACACTCAGACGGAGGGCTCCGACTTGCCTTTTCACAGTGATTTTGATATCTGACCACTTTTATTTTATTTTGGGCGCTGTGCGACTTTGTGAACTTGAACTTTCAAGTGTCTCCATCACTCTATATCACTCAATCAACTTCCGTTTTTTGCTTATACCACTACTTTAGCCAACAAATAGTACATTTTTCCTTGCCTCCACTTCACATTTGCTGAAATTCTTCTTTTTTCCCAATGCTTTTGAGATTGTCTTTTCACAAAATGCTGAACTTAAAGGCTGTTTATATTCATTTATATATTCAAAGGGGCATAATTCCGGGAGGAGTTGGGGTGGGCCGGCAGGCATGTGCATGTGTGTTACATTTCATGATGATTTATGGAGCAGAAGTGCGTGGGAGTTGGCTTACGCAAAGTTTTGTGCATCTGAATTTTTTTGTCCATATACATATTTCCCCTTTTGGTCAATACACCATGTTTTAGTGTGTGGATGTTATACACGAGGCCCCAGATTTCTTCCTAGTGTTTTCCGTCTGGCCAAACTGAGTAACTGGGAAAAAAGGGCCTTTGTCAAGGAGATAACCAAGAACTCAATTGTCATTCTAACAAAGCTTCCAAAGTTCTCTGCTCTGGGAGAACGTCTTGGAAGAACGAACATCTCAACAGCACTACATCTATCAGTTATTTATGGTGGAGTGGCTAGATAGAAGCCACTCTTGAGTAAGAGGCATGTAACAGTTTAAAGGATTCTGATAACATGAGGAAAAATATTGTCTTGTCTGATGAGACAAAATCTAAATGTCTGCTGAAGAACAGGCACTGCTCATCACCTGCCTGATACCATACGTACAATAAAGCATGGTGGTGTCAGCATCATTCTGTTGTTGTGTTTTTTCAGTGGCTGGGACAGGGAAACTATTCAGAATCAAGAGAAGAATGAATTAAGCCAAATACAGAGAGGCCTTTGAGGAAAATTTGCTCCAGAGTGCATGTGATCTCATTCTGGGACAATGGTTAACCTTTCAGCAAGTCAATAACTTGAAGCATACAGCTAAGACAGTGCAGGAATGGCACTGTATCAAGCCTGTGACTGTCCTTGAGTGGCCCAGCTGAAGCCCACACTCAGCCCTCACAGAACATCTGTGCAGCGACCTGGCAGTTTACAGATGCTTCCCTTCCAATCTAATGGAGTTTGAGGGGATTTTGCAGGAAGAATGGAATAAACTGCCCAAGTCCAAGTGTGCAAAGCATCCAAAAACGTGCATAAGAAGACTTAAAGCTGCAATTGCTGCTAAGGGGTTTTTACAAAGTACAGAATTAAGATTTCATTTTTGATTTAAAAAAAATTTACAAACCTGTCTGAAAACATGCTTTCACTTTATAATTCTGGGTTATGGTGTGTAGATTATTGGGCAAAAATGGCAAATTAATCTATCATTAAATCTACATCTCCATACAGTTGGCAGAAAATGCAGGAGTCTGAATACTTACTGAATCTGCTGTGCATATAAAAGGTGGGACAGTGGCATTGCTGGTATGCTTGAAATCTGTTTCACTTATTGGATTGGCCTTCATATTAGGTTAGCATTCCTACAGTGACATAAGTTTCCTTAAATATTCCAAAGACATTGTTAAGGGTAGTATAGGAATACACATGGCTATGTCCCACTAAAACTTTGTTCAACAAGACCCCAGACAGCAGAAAGATGGAGGGAGTGCTGGTGTCATAAGTTATATTTGCAATACCAACTCATCTTGGTTTTAATACCAGGCATGTATTGTTGACATACACTTGAATACCATCTTCATTAATTGTGTACCAGTCATCACACATACAAATCAAGTACACATAACTGACTTACAGTTTATACAAACTTCACAAAGACAATTCAAAAAAGACTAATTCCTCTACAAGATCATGTAAAAGAAATGTGTTTACAATCAGGGTATAAAACCTTTCTTTTTCATTTTAGATCATATTTACACTTAAGAATGATCAACCATTACAAACATGCACAGCTGTATTACAGGTCCTTCTGTTAGCTGTAATTAACATCACAAAATAAGAAGTGTTTTGAAACATTACATGGGCAAAGAAGCATTATGCAGTTCCTGACATTATTATGGAAAATTATTCTGCCTGGTGGCAAAAAATTAAATGAAACTGGTGTCTAGCTTGAAATTGTTCCAGATAGCCACTGATATGCCATCCTTCTGCTCATTCACCCAAATAAAATGATGTACTGAAGACTTTTGTAAAGGCCAATACATATTTTTGATTGTGCAGATGTTTTGATTTTCTCTTATTTTTTGTTGTCCTTTGACATTAAACTTTATTAGATTCCCAACTTAAACCCAGTGCTGCTGGAATACTTTGAGTACCCTGCAGTCCTGAAGTGGATTAACTAAATTAATAAACAGAATATTGAACGATGCACTTGTTTGTAAAATAATCTGTAATATACTTAGATATACAGTAGATATTTTTGCATGTTCAGTATGTGACATAGGTATTCTCCATTTATTCTGTAATACCAACAGAGAGCTGTGAAGGGTTGGTATTCAAACATTGTCACATGCAAGAGCTTCATGATTCTTTTATGGGGTCTGAATTAAGGGTACACAGGAAAAGAATCTGAGTGCTGCCCAGCAGACTACCTCCTTTTCCCTTTTGCCGTCAGCCCTCAACCAAGATGACAGTGGCCAGACTGAACTCGAGTGACGCAACCATGAGATCTGCTTCCAGCCAGCATCTTCTAATCTATTCCTCATAAATCTTTCAGATAGAAGGAAGTGTGCATAGTTTTTTTTTTAATCAACAAAGCATTAATGATTTTTTTATTTTGGAAAACCATAATTAAATTGCATTCCAAACAAGATGGCAACATACAGTATTTGTGTCTCATTTCATTACAATGTATGTGCACTCTAACAAGAAAACATGAGTTCAACCAAAGATTGTTGTTGAGTCAGCTAACAACTCTGTTTAATAAAGTCAAAAATTAAATTAAAGTAAATGAAAGCCTCACAAGGGTACAGAATACAGCAGTGCTGCCAAAGGGTAAATAGAGAGCACCTAGAGGTAAGTTTGGTTCAAAGTGATTGCCGACTTCCAGTAGTCGTGGTCCTCTTATATGGTCTGTCTGACAGGAGCTACAAATTGTAGTGGAAGTGATGTCATGGCTCTTCTGGTCTTGAAGCTTTTGGAATGTGGACAGAGAGGGAAGATGCATTAAAGTTTGCTCCCCCTCTTGGTTTGAAATGCACTGCACAGTCCAGAAAGTAGCATTCTCCTACTACCTGTATAACACAGATTTGTCCATCAGACTGCCAGATAGTGAATCATTATTCATCTGCTCCAGAGTCCAATGGTGGTGTACTTTACACCATTCCAGCTTGGCATCACACGTAACGGTCTTAGGCATGTGTGCAGTTGCTTGGCCATGGAAACCCATTTCATGAAGCTTCCAGTGCACAGTTCTTATACTGATGCTGCTTCCAGAGGCAGTTTGGAACTCTGTGAGAAATGCAACAGGGGATAGGGAATTTTTTACATGCTACGTGCTTCAGCACACTGTAGCCCTACTCTATGAGTTTTGTGGTCCGTGGTTGATACTTCTAGATACTTTCACTTCACAATAAAAGCACATATACTGTAGATCTAGCAACATAAGATTGGAAATGTGTGACCTATTCAGACAAAAATCTTGATTTCTGCTAAAACATTCAGATGTTAGGATCACAATTTGGCATAAAAAGCATTCAGTCTTGTGTCAGTGGTACAGTCAGTGTAGTGGCAGTGCAGCAATGTGAGGAATGCATCTTAATGCCAGTTTGGCATCATTTGAATACCACAAGGTGCCTGAGCATTGTTGTTAACAGGCAGATCGAGCAGAGCAGAAATTTCATATACTGACTTATGGCAAAGGTGTCATCATATGACAGTGCTATGTTTAAAGACACTGATCTCTTCAGTATGACCCATTCTACTGCGAAGGTTTGTCAATGGAGATTACATGGCTATGTGCTTGATTTTATGCTCTTGTTAACAATGGGTGAGCCTGAAACACCTGGGCCCTCATGTATAATGCCATGTGTAGAACTCACACTATAACATGGCATAAACACAAAAGTGGGAATGTGCGTATGCAGAGAAAAATCCAGATTCATAAATCTGTGCATTTGCCAACTTTCACGTTCTTCTGCTACATAAATCCAGATCAGTGTGAAAAGTAACGCACGTGCACGCGCCTGCTGCCCCACCCCAACTCCTCCCAGAATTATGCCTCTTTGAATATGCAAATCAATATAAATAGCCCTTAAGCTCAGCATTCTGTGAAAAGACAATGGGAAAAGCATTGCGGAAAATAGAAGAATTTCAGCGAATACCAAGTGGAGGCAAGGAAAAACTTACTATTCGTTGGTTTAAACAGTGATATAATCAACAAAAGGAAGTTGATCGAGTGATATATAGTGTCGGAGAAATTCGAAAGCTCAAGTTCACAAAGTCGCACAGTGCCCGAAATAAAAAAGAAGTTGTCACATATCAAAGTCGCCATGAAAAGGCGAGTCGTAGCCCACCGTCTGAGTGTCATATGAAAGCTTATTAGGGTACAGAGAAAAAAAAATAGGCACACAGTGTGAAAAAAGCTTAAAATGTCAACTTTAATCTCGAAATTTCCACTTTAATCACGTAGTTTATTTTGTCATTAAAGTAGAACATCATAAACTTCATCTTAAAATTGTTTAATTTAGTAGTTTCTCAAATCCCATTGTAACTAAAGTAGCACTTTAAATGCTTTGTTTTGTATTTGATCTTCTTTGTGCTCTATGTGTGTAAATCACTACGTGCTTCTGGGCTTTCTCTTCATCCGAGAGGACACAGAATCCAATACATTCATAATATTACAGCTCACTGAATAATTAAAATACTGAGATGTATACGTGATATCTTTTTCATGATGATAGGAATGAAAGCATGTTATTAAACATGGGAACATGGTGGTGCAGTGATTGTTCATGTCTCGCGCAAGATGCTTGCTGCGCCATGCGCGACCTTCGAAGAAATAATTTATTGCAGCAGTACTGTCTCTTTCAAACGTGCTAACCTCTAATTCCTGTCCTTACTTTTCTTTCTCCAAATACCCAATCGCCACACAATCAGCTCTGTAATAGAGGTTAAGCCATCTGTAAGCTTAGAATAATGTTTCTTCAAAACATTTAAGGAACATTGAAATATCTTCGTAGTACGTGTTTAATTATTCTATCCATCTATCCTTCCAGTGTCGCGCCAGCCCAGCAAGAATAGGCAGGAACAATCCGTGAACTAGCTAGCGCTGCGGCACCGTGTCCTCACATGTTTATCCATCCATCCATTTTCCAACCCGCTGAATCCGAACACAGGGTCACGGGATCTGCTGGAGCCAATCCCAGCCAACACAGGGCACAAGGCAGGAACCAAACCCGGGCAGGGTGCCAATCCACCGCAGCCTCACATGTTTAATTATTAACAATATAGATTATTTAAATGAAGTTAAAGTTTTATCTGTATAATATAATCAACATATTTTGCTGCATTTCATCTTAAAAATGAAATCGTCATATGTAAATATGCACTTTATAAAGTGGCGCAGGTTGTGCAATATTATAATTGTAGTGCAAGTTTACAGTGAGGTAATTGTACTTATAAGTACAAACAGTTCTACAAGGAGCACTTGATGGACTGATTGAGTGCGTTTAAAGTTCTTGGGATGAAACTGTTTCTGAACCGCGAGGTCCGTACAGGAAAGGCTCTGAAGCGTTTTGCCGTGGCTGAGGCAGCATGTGCTTGATGCTGTATACCGATAATTCTCTTTCAGATCAGCTGCTGCTGTGATTCCAAACTCAGATACAGTGATATAAATACTCCGAGTGGTGCAGTGAGAGTAATATGGAAAAAGATGATCCACTGTGGCAACCCTTAACGGGAGCAGCTGAAAGAAGAAAAAGAAGGTGCAGTGATAGTAACAACACTAAAGCAGTTATGGTATTTGGAATACTATGGCTATTCCCTGGACCATTATATTGTTACAGGTTAATTACAATCAGATGTCTTACACTAATAAAAAATATGCAGTTAGTTTCAGTGTATTTATAAAGCTGCGTCAGGAATGTGGATCTAAGAAAGAAAGGGTAACCACACAGAAACAGTAGCACTGCTTTGATGCTGGGTGCCGCCAGTCTGCAAAACCGAGCGGATACCTTGCATACACCAGGGTATGAGGTACCGTGGAAATGTGCGTGGCTTTACGGCAAGTTTAGGTTTTATACATCGTGATTTGAGCGTTGAAATGTTCGTACGCAACTTTTCTGTGCATACACACCATTTATACATGAGCCCCCTGAACCTAATAGTTTGGAATGGTACCCACATTTGTTTGGCAATATAGTGTATAGTTAATAATTTTAGAATGTATTGTAAAGCATGCTATAAAGCCATCCATCTTTTTTTTAAATTCATCCATTTGTTTATGAACCCACTTATTTCAGTTCACATGATGAGAAAGAGGCAAACCTGAGTAGGGTAAATTAGAGTATGTAATTACACTAACCTGAATTTCTTTTAGATGAGGGAGGGTACCAGAGTACCCTAATGATATGCAATTTCAGTTCAGTCAGTGATAGGGTAAGGATTTAAACCCACACTTCTGGATTTGTGAGTCCACAGAGCTAACCATTGTGCTATTCTGCCCACTTGTACAATAATGCATTTTTTTCCTAAAGTCTTTATTTATGATATCATCAAATTCCACCTTTGGAAGAACTTCACATAGCTCCTTTAGTTTATTGATTCTTTCTATCTCCCATATTTTTATTCAAAAAATATCCAAATCTCTAAATAAATGTTAAGGTAATACAATATAAAGCAGTCAGCTTGCTTAGGGCACAGCATCTAAATTAACTTAGTGCTGATGTATTTCTGTTCTTTATTCTATGTACCTTAAAGGTTCAATTTTGAATCAATATTTTTGTTTTAATAATTATGCAAGACTTAGCTACAGCCAGCAATGCAGTAAAGCATTAACGTTATCAAGTAAACTAAGTACTTTGTTTAATGAAAATAAGACCTAAATGATTTCAGACTCGTATTGCCAGCCAAGTTCTTTTTTGCACTGATTGATTAAAAGGCATGCTTTTGGGTGGTGGGGGGGTGGTGTTAAACCTGTTCATAGCCTCCTTTGCTTCATTCATTACTGTCAGTATACATTTTAAAATTAAATATACTTGTATATGTATCTCTCTCACTTTCTGTCTCTCTTTACTGTATATATATATATATGTATATATATATTTACATGTTTGACGATAACAAAGATAGCTCAAAAATAACAACGGTGGCTCAAAAACAAATGTAAAGATATTACAACTTACATTGTCACAAACACGAACAAGAGCCATAGCAAGGTTTGGGGCAGCCACCCATATATTGTGTATCCTGGCTGCAAAATAGAAAAAACAAGTGATAGCACTGGTGTGCACAGATCAGAGTCCAAAACAGAACTGCCCTCCTGCGGAGTGGAGTGAGGTTTTATAGGGAGTCTTGGGGAAGTTACGTCGTCCTTGGGGCCGGGACAGGAAGAGACGTGTTCAGAGTCGAGGCACTGGAACCTGGTGGGATTTCCCGGGAAAGGTCTGCAGAGAACTCAGAAAGAAAGTTAGTGCACACTGGTGCCCCCTGGTCAGGTGAGTCAGTACTATTTTCTAAGCCCTTTAGCTGCCTCCTACTCGCATGTGTGTGACAATATGCTGTTATAAACTTTACTTATACTTAATACAAAGATCTCCGACCCAAAATGGAGTTTCACCCCCTTACTAGAGTGATTTGCTTAGCCTATAAATAAAACTACATAATTCTACGTGATTCTTGGTCTCTATTCCAACAATGCTTCAACCCCCAGCTTTTTCTTTTTGTTTTTATTAGTCCTTCCTCTAGTTTTTCACTTTTTCTGTCTGACTGCACTTTTCTCACCTTTTTTCTGGTTTAATTTACAATCACTAAATCTGACCATATAAATTTAGACTAGTAACCACTAATTTGTCAGCATTCCTACTGCTTCTGGCAATTTACAAAATCTAATTGAAACAAGTAAAAATGCTGTAATAAGGTAAAGGTCAGTTACTGTGTAAATTCCTTGGACAATATCTGCTACAATTAATTTTGTATTGCTCTTTTCTAATTACCATATAATTTAGACAGCTATACTGATGTCTAAATGTCAAGCATTCAATCATTATAAAAGGCCACACATAGTCAGTTTCTAGTCATCCTAGCTGTCTTCTTTAGCAGTTTTCTTCCCTTTAATCTGTTTTCATATTTAAGAGTCTTCTCTTTTTAATTATTGTCTAGTCTTTTGATTATTTTATTCTCACTCACATATTTTCAGTGTTTATTTTATTAGGTACAACTGTGAAGTGCTTAATAGGGCCTTCTTTTCCTTTCCAAAAGAGCTTGTATTGCTCAAGTAATCCATCCATCCATCTTCCAACCCGCTGAATCCGAACACAGGGTCACGGGGGTCTGCTGGAGCCAATCCCAGCCAACACAGGGCACAAGGCAGGAAACAATCCAGGGCAGGGTGCCAACCCACCGCAGGACACACACAAACACACCCACACACCAAGCACACACTAGGGCCAATTTAGAATCGCCAATCCACCTAACCTGCATGTCTTTGGAATGTGGGAGGAAACCGGAGCGCCCGGAGGAAACCCACGCAGACACGGGGAGAACATGCAAACTCCACGCAGGGAGGACCCGGGAATCGAACCCAGGTCCCCAGATCTCCCAACTGCGAGGCAGCAGCGCTACCCACTGCGCCACCGTGCCGCCCTGCTCAAGTAATGGACTCAATAAAGTGCTAGACGCTCCATTGGGATTTTCTAAACTTCTCTTATTATTTTGGTGCATGTTGACTCAATATCCATCCATTCATTTTTCCAACCCGCTGAATCCAAACACAGGGTCACGGGGGTCTGCTGGAGCCAATCCCAGCCAACACAGGGCACAAGGCAGGAACCAATCCCGGGCAGGGTGCCAACCCACCACAGGACATGTTGACTCAATAGCATCAAGCAATTTCTGCAGATGTTTTGGCCACACATTCATGGTATGAACCTCCATTTTCCACCTTACCCAAAGCTGCTCTATTGAATTGATATTTGTGGATTGTGCAACCCATTAGTGTAACTTAAAGTCACTGCTATAATGCATCTGCTCTATGTGACATGGCTCATCATTCTACTGAATTTAGCCTTGACTGTGGTCATAAAGGGAAGCAAATGGTTAACAAGAATGCTTAGGCACCCTATGGCATTCAAATGATGCTAAACCGATATTAAGATGCATTCCTCAATTATTGCACTGCCACTACACTGACTGTACCACTGACACAAGACTGGAGGGATTCGTGTTTCTAATGCCAAGTTGTGATCCTAACATCTGAATGTTTCAGCAGAAAGCAAGATAATCTGAATAGGCCACATTTTCCCAATCTTATCTTGCTGTCAGCCTAACCCTGCCACAGGGGATGCACAAACCAGTGAGTTTCTTAGTGCTGGTCCCAAGCCCAAATAAATGGGGAGGGTTATGTCAGGAAGGGCATCTGGTGTAAAATTTTGCCACATCAATATGTGGACAACAATTATGATTTCCATACTGGATTGGTTGAGGCCCGGGTTAACAATGGCCGTCACCAGTACTGTTAATCAACAGGGTGCTGGCAGAAATTGGGCTACTGATGTCCGAAGAAGAAGAAGGGGAAGGCATGTCCGGAGGCAGGAGGAGAAGAGAAAGGTAAAGAGAGTGGAAGTGAGGGTAGGTACTTTGAATGTTGGCAATATGACTGGAAAAGGGAAAGAGTTATCTGATTTGATGGAGAAAAGGAAGGTTGATATATTGTGCATGCAGTAGACCAGATGAAAGGGGAGTAAGGCCAGGCCAGGTAAGGCCAGGTGTATTGGAGGCAGGTTCAAATTGTTCTACCATGGTGTGGATTGGAGGAGAAATGGGGTACGGGTTATCCTGAAGGAACAGTATGTCAAGAGTATTTTGGAGTTGAAAAGAGTGTCAGACAGAGTGTCAATTATGATGAGTGATGATTATGAAGCTGGAAACTGAAGATGTGATGACAAAAGTTGGGTGTGTGATGGATGAGAAAGAAGATTTCTGAAGTGAGTTGGATGAAGTGGTAGAGAGTGTACCCAAGGGAGAGAGAGTGGTAATTGGAGCGGATTTCAATTGATATGTTGGTGAAGGGAACAAGGGAGATGAGGAGGTGATGGGTAGGTACGGTGTCAAGGAGAGAAATGCAGAAGATCAGATGGTAGTGGATTTTATGAGAAGAATGGACATAGCTCTGGTGAATACATATTTTAAGAAGAAGGAGGAGCACCGGGTAACGTGCAAGAGTGGAGGAAAATGTACACTGGTAGATTATATCCTATGCAGGAGCGTCAGTCTGAAGGAGATTGGAGACTGCAAAGTGGTGTCAGGGGAAGGTGCAGTTAGGCAACATAGGATGGTGGTCTGTAGGATGATGTTGGATGTCAAGAAGAGGGGGAGAGTGAAGGCAGAGCCAAGGATCAAATGGTAAAAGTTGAAAAAGGAAGACTGTAAGGTTGAGTTCAGTGAGGAGATAAGACAGGCTGTGGGTGGAAGTGAAGAGTTGCCAGATAGCCTCTGGACATAGAAAGGAGGACAAGGAAACCTGATGGTGGAATGGAGAAGTACAGCAAAGTATACAGAGGAAGTGGTTGGCGAAGAAAAAGTGGGTTAGTCAGAGAGATGCAGAAAGTAGACAGGAGTACAAGGAGATAAAGTGTAAGGTGAAGAGAGAGGTGGCAAATGCTAAAGAAAAGTTGTTTGATGAGTTGTATGAGAGGTTGGACACTAAGGAGGGAGAGAAGGACCTGTACAGATTGACTAGACTGAGGGACTGAGCTGGGAAAGATGTGCAGCAGGTGAGAGTGATACAGGATAAAGATGGAAGAGTACTCACAAGCATGGAGAGGTTGTTGAGCAGATTGAAAGAGTACTTCGAGAGGCTGATGAATGAAGAGAATGAGAGAAAGAGAAGATTGTAGGATGTGGAGATAGTGAATCAAGAAGTGCAGAACGTAAGGACAACTATGAAGAAAGTGAAGAATGGAAATGCTGTCAGGAGTGGCAGAGAACTTTATAAGAGTGGTACAGGATATGTATGAGGGAAGTATGACAGTGGTGAGGTCTGCCATAGGAGTGACAGATGTATTTAAGGTAGAGGTGGAATTACATCAGGGATCAGCTCTGAGCCCTTTCTTATTTGCAATAGTGGTGAACAGGTTGACAGACAAGATTAGACAGGAGTCTCTGTGGACTATGATGTTTGCTGATGACATTGTGATCTGTAGTGAGAGTACGGAGCAGGTCAAGGAGACCCTGGGGAGGTGGAGATATGTTCTATAGAGGAGAAGAATGAAGGTCAGTAGGAACAAGACAGAATACATGTGTGTGAATGACAAGGAGGTCAGAGGAATGGTGAGGATGCAGGAGTAGAGGTGGATGAATTTAAATACTTGAGATCAACAGTACAGAGTAACGTGGAGTGTAGAAGAGAAGTGAAGAGGAGAGTGCAGGCAGGATGGAGTAGGTGGAGAAGAGTGTCAGGAGTGATTTGTGACAGACATGTACCAGTAGGAGTGAAAGGGAAGGTCTACAAGATGGTAGTTAGACCAACTATGTTATGTGGGTTGGAGAAATTGGCACTGACCAAAAAACAGGAGACAGAGCTAGAGGTGGAAGACTTAAAGATGTTAAGATTTGCATTGGGTGTGACAATGATGGACAGGATTACAAATGAGTACATTAGAGGGTCAAGTCAGGTTGGAAGGTTGGGAGACAAACCAGAGAGGTGAGATTGCCTTGGTAGGATATGTGCAGAGGAGAGATGCTGGGTATATTGGGAGAAGGATGTTAAAGGATGGAGCTGCCAGGTAACAGGAAAAGATGAAGGCCTAAGAGAAGGTTAATGGATGTGGTGAGAGGGGACATGAAGGTGGTGGGTGTAACAGAGCAAGAGACAGAGGACAGTTAGATATGGAAACAGATGGTGACCCATAATGGGAGCAGCTGAAATAAGATGTTGCTGGTAGCTTCATGCACTTATTGTTAGCTGGCAGCAGTGGGACCCAGTATAGTGATCTGTTGCTGTTTTGCTTCAAGGTCCAACATGGTGTTCATTTAATAATAATCTAATGCAAACCACAGCTGTAAAGAGTTGTTCCTTGTGTAAAGTGCTGCTGGGATAGGCTTTAACTGAATTTAAATCCAGTTCAAATGTACATTAAATATTGTGTTTTATGATAGTTAGTGTTGTGTTAAATGTATGTAGTTTTGTTTAATTTGAGTTATTTTGGCAGTGCTGCAGATGAAGCTGCAATGATGCAAGAAAAACTTTTCAGACTTATCTGACAATAAAATATTTTTATTTTACCTTTAACTCCCTACAGCCCTAAACTAGATTAAGTGAATTTGAAAATTGTATGGTCATGTTGTATTTTAAAGACCATTGTATGAAGCTTATTTTATATGTTACAATAATGTGAAATTATTTAAAGTATAATACTTTATATAAACAGAACCGAAAGAAATCTCGCTTTCAATTCAAATTCACATTTGCTATTAATGGTTAACTCCCGCTTGGATCCAGTGACTGCCAGTGTAATCTCCTATTTTGTTGGATGCCAGTGTGAAAAAATTTATGGCATTGGAAAACTGATTTATAGATGAACATATTATGACCATAATGCCCAATATAACATTCCACATCATATACAGTATATGAAACATTCTGAACTTGCTTCATCTAATGTAAGGTCAGGGAGGACCAGAGCTGATTTGGGCAGGATCAAGCACAGAATTCTATCATAGAACCTACTAATATATGCCTCTATTTTGAAATGCTAAGTAACCTAACACAAAATTCACTCTTGGAATAAAATGTCACTGCTCAGAGAACATCACAAAAAGATGTGACAAGAATTGACAAATTCCAACAAACAATGACCTGGCAGTGACATTCCGTACTGGCGGTAGCTTTTGTGAGGCAGCACACTGTACCAGCATGTGCTATCTATCTATCTATCTATCTATCTATCTATCTATCTATCTATCTATCTATCTATCTATCTATCTATCTATCTATCTATCTATCTATCTATCTATCTATCTATCTATCTATCTATCTATCTATCTATCTATCTATCACTTTATTATTAAAACAAGATCATCCTATATAATTAACTGCTCAATCTGTGACAGTATCACATGCACAGACAATACTACTTAAAAACACAGGCAGATACCAGTGGATTGCACAATTCACTTCACAAGACTAAAGATTTAGGTGGTTTGAAACACAGTATGGAAGTGGTGGATGACAGACAAGCTGGCAGCAAACTTACAATAGCTGTTTCAAACACAGTGAGTCACGGATGTATCAATAATGGATCACCACCCAAAAAATCCAGCCAGCAGATGTCCTGTGGTCAGAAACATCTGAGCAACTGGCTTTAAATGAACAAAGTGTTGCAACATGATTCATAAATACCTCACTTATATAATCTTGTTTGAAAGTTTTTGATCCATCCAGAGTATTAATTTCATTAAGATTAAAAGCCTCCTTCTGATGTATCTGTTGTATCAAAGTTTTGTTTTCTCTTCTCTCCATGTTCAGTTAAACTATACATCCTTTGATTCACTGTGGCAAATCATCAGTGATGTAACTTGGGGTCTTTGGGTGTTTAAGGTCTTTCAACATCAAACACTCTCACTAAGGCAACCCTGTCAACGCTTATCAGGCCCATGCCTGTATCTCAGTTGCACTCACACTTCATATCTCACTTCTCCTGATCCACAGCCATCTAAAGGAACATTCTGCCACCTCAGATATGGTCTTGAAGGCACTGTTGTTGCTTACCCCAGCATATTGTAAACTTTACTGAGGGACTTGCCTACAAAAATATTGCAGCCCACCCCAACTGGTTCACACTGAGCCTTCAGTCTCTGGTTGCAACACTGCACCCAAGGTCCTTGTATCAGCCCTTTTCCTTTTATTAACCTCCTCCATTCTGTCTTCCCAGGTGACAGCAAGCTCCAATATGACCAACTGCCAAATTTATTCAGACAACATCAGGCCTCAAGGTGGCCATGCAGATGGACTCAGAAAAATCTCACCTGCCTCCCTAGGTCAACCGTCTGCTGACATTCTTGTGCAGATCCAAAAATCCCAGCACTTGACCACTTCTTGGAGTCAGTGTAAATGTCAATGATGTGATTTATTTCACAACTGTTTAAGTGTTATTCTATACAAATGGTCATACACAGTTTGGGGTCTAAGCGCTTTGAGTAGTGAGAAAAGCGCTATATAAATGTAAAGAATTATTATTATTATTATTGTTATTATTATCAAGAATAATGCTGCATATGTGTAGATTTTCATTAAGTCTCAATATGGGCTCTGATTCATTCTGTCATTCATCTTGTGCACATTTCCATCATTTATGTGTTACAGAACATTTTTTTTTTGTTTTATGATATATTTTGGCATTGGGTGATTACCACAAAAAATGTGCAGTGGGTCAAAAAAAAGGCTGAGGACAAAAAATTAATAAAGCAATCATCACCAAGTAGAAAAGCAGCCATTAGTTTTAGATTTCTTATCCGCCAGGGTAACTATAGAGTAAATAAAACTGAATGTTGTTTCTGTATACAGTAAATAAACTGATTTAAAATAGTTACCATTTTTGGTCTCTTTTTTGTTGCTTTGCTGTAACACAACTACTTCTTTCACCAAGCAATCAGTTCCCACCACTAGCTTACTGCATGATGCCAAGAGAGTCATTTAACCTTTCAGTGTTTCCCTTGTCAACACATGAAGATCAATGCTCTAAACGGTTCATGTAAAGCACCTAGAGAGGGCTGGTGTTCACTGCAGAAAAGTACTATATAGGATGAATTTAAACCATCACATTTTCTCATTTTAAAGACAAACCCTGCAATTTGTTCTGAATTCTAAAACAGCATCCATTGATCCATTTGTAAAATTACTTAATTCAGTTCAATGTCACAGAGAGTTGAGACCTATCACGAGAAAAAGGAGGAAGCAACCATGGACAATTCAAACTTTATACATAATGGATAAACTATCAATATTTTTATCAGTTTAGCATATTTAAAGTTTAAGGAATTACTTGAAAAACTTTATAATAACAGGGAATGTAACATTTTAATTGCATAACAGTATGATGAAAAATTAAATTTGTGGCACCTAAATTTAAAACACAGCAGCATAGTTTACTAAACCTATTTGGTACACCAAACAGGTTTTTGTACTTTAGGGTTTTCTGGTACTGAATGCTTATACTTTTATAAATAAATGTGGAAATGTACATGAAATAAACATATAATATGAATTCATTTTTTCTTATGTTCACTTATGGACTTTTTGAAAATTTATGTCTATGTGAAGGTGATTATATACAATTCTGCTTCCAGTAAATATATAAACTTTTCTGTAAAATAAAAAATGCTTTATTAATTCAGTATGTGAATGTCAGTATATGGCAACATTTCTTATTACCGTGGAATACTAATGTCCAAATTGTTCTAGCAGGCATATTCAGAGTGGAATCCTTTAGCAATGCATGGTTAACCTTCAAAGTAAACTTTCAGAAGTGCATTTAGCAGTGGTTATGAGGTTTTGGCATTATGTGTGTGTATTTGTTGTTGAGCTATTTCCACATTTCAGATCACACACTCATATTTATACATCAATACTCTATTGATGTGCTCAAAGGAAAAAAAACAATTATAGTGTTTGTGTTGATTTGTGTTGAGAAGGATGGTCCATATCTCATCTGATATAACTTCTGTATAAGGTTCCTTTTCAAAAAGTAAGAGGAGTCTGTGACAGAATGATACACCTGATACAATATTTTCTTTCACTGTGAAGACGTAAGCATATAACTTCTTGTTACCATGCCAGGGTGTCACTCGATACGTGCAGGAGAGAAACCATTTAAACCTCTTTGACTAACAGCTTCCTCTGTCAAATATGTCACAAGTTATGCTTGTCTCTTTTTTAATCTCATTCCTTTGATGACAGGCTGATCTGTAGTTGAGAGGAAAAGAAGTAAAGCTGATCCATGCAATCGAACTATACAGGTGAGACTTTTGCGATCGGGTACAGCTGCTAGAAAGCCAAGAGTGCATGTTGAGTGAAAGCTGCTTTCATCAGAACCATGGCTGGGTTTTGACAATACCAAGAATTTTGATTAAGGCACATGGAATGTGCAAGCTTAAATAGACAACTGTTGGTGCTTGTGTGATAATGTTAGGCTTGTCCTGTCTTCTGCTATCCTTTGATATTTTCAGATGTATCATATGCTCCATGCTCGAAATTAATGCACGCACACGCACACACACACACGCACATGCACACCCCTCCACACACACACACACCCACACACACACAAATAACTAAAATGTCAGTGGAAGAAAAGGAAACTCACTAGTGATGGTATCTTCACAATGTTTTGGCTTTTTAAGGGTTCTCACTTTTCTCTGTGGTAGCTATCAGCTTGTTTGTTTTCGTATATGAAAGAGTCAAATATAAGATTGGTAAAACTGAAAGATGGGGGCAGCACACATTGTGAGGTGCCTTCTTTCAAAAGCCGACTTATCTTCAGCTGGAAAAGTGTTGATCATCTGATATCACATATGACTTAAGGACCATTAAATGTGGAGATAACAAAGCCAGCTGTAGTGTGAATTCTGTACTGTGGTAAGCCTCCAGTTGATCTTTTATGATCTGAGGTAACAAACACAAAGTTAAGCCAACATATAATGCAGTACATGTCAAGCTTAAGTTGGGAAAAACTAGCTTAGTTAAACACATCACCCAGTAGACAAAACAATTGATTGAACTTTAGTTTCAGGCCGTTTATCTAAGGTACTGTGAGATTTGAACAAGATAAGTCACAAGAAGTTAGAAAGTCCTTTTGCTGATAGGTACTGATAAATAAAATTCTAACAAATTTTTTGCAGGTTCACCTCAGTATGTAGTTTTCATCCATAAAAACTGAACATATTATATTGGTGACTGGATTATATTATTGCAATTATTTTTACAAAAGTTATAAAACTGCTATGTGGTGCATATTTGTAACTCCTTTGTGTTCTCTGTTGGTAAAAATAACGAATTCTAATCTGTACATGCCACATTCAAACTAGGTGCAATGTTGAAGCTGAGCGTATGGCTTTATACAAATGAGTTATCACTTCAGACATCACAGAGGTTTCTGATACTTTAGTACATTGTAGCAGTGCTGCCTAAAATTGCTTTCACTTTCCAGAAGTCCTGGCAGTATTTCACCACTGGGTAGATTCAGGGGCTGCTGGGAATAAGGAGAAATAACCTGACTCTTTAAAAAGGATCAATAAAGACGATGAGGGAATGGTGATCAACAGTTTGTAATTGTCTCTATGCATCACATATGCTACTCGATTATAACTTCAACTACCATGGATTACAGTTTCATCTGGATGTATGTGCTGTCCTGTGACTGCTTGTCCATGTAGATTTGGCTTGGTTGGACATCTTCATCTGGGGAGCGCTCCCAATAACATCACATTTTCACACTGCAACAGGAACCTGGTAGGACAAAACTTTACATTTCCTTCAGAGGGATGTTCACATGGTTGTTTATTCCATACTCGATCATTATTTGCTACTGCTGCACTGGACTGGGTTTGACTTTGTTGTTAGTGTTAATTATTTGTTGTGTAGTGTATGTAAATAGTTATCGCCGTTGGGGAACTGGAGGAGGCATATTGCATACGTGTTTTTGTGTATTATTGTTGTTTCCCTCTTCATTAATAGATTAATATATTATTTATTTATCGATTCATTAAGCAGTATCTTTGTATGTGAGTGTGTGTGTGCCAGGCCAAGACTGGGCATGTTCCTAGGGTCCCCACAATAAAAAAAACAAATCAATGTCTTTTGGCAGTGTGAATCTTGCCATCTTCGCAAACACTATACATCTGCTAATTGTTGCACTAGAAACAGCAAGGAAATGCAGAACCCGAGCAAATCTGACACAAATTTAAGCTTATTGAAATTCCACCTCTGAGAAGTTCTGATCTATCTAGATGGGATAATTATTTAAATCAAGATCATCTGGAAACCAGTACAACATGGATGGTTTGCCATTTCATCACTTAAATGAGTTTAAACCTAATTTCCAGGGATATCTATTCTTTCATTTCAAATTTTATATGTAAATCTGTATTAAAGAAAATAAATTCTCAAACCTGCGTAATCCCGTAGAAGGTCAGTCAATGCACAAACACACTCAGGTGGGGTTAATTTAGAATCAGCAGTTAAACTAGCGTGTGAGTCTTTGGGAAAATGAGAAGAAAACTGACTCATACACAAATAGAATGTGCAAATGCCACTCAGACAATAAATGGGCATAGAACCTGAACCCAGGAAGCTTTATTTGTGAGGCAGCAGTGCTACACATGGCGCCACTATCTCTCTGTTATAAAAAAAAAATCTTTGGGAGGGAGACTAGAGAGACAAGACGTGATCTTCTCGGGAGACAATTTGAAGTCCCGCAAGAGACACTTTAACTTGCTCCCAGCTCTTAAAACAACGACAAGTGACAAGCAAAACACACAGCTCGCCAGCAGCAGAAACCCAGCAGATGATCTGACTGCTTCTCCGGGGCCGGAAATAAAGGACAAGTATTGTTTTTACAAAAGTTTTAAAGTAAAAGTGAAAATAATGCATATGTAACAATTCCCATTAAATTAACAATCTCTTTAAATTGTATATCTGTTAAACCAAACCCGGGGGTGGGCGAGCAGGGGGCAGAACCCATTAGTAACTATTAAAATTAAATGAGACAACTCTGGAAAGCTTGCATACAATAATGCTAAAAATATCCTGAATCTTTAATAACTTTAAATATAAATGTCACGGGTGGTGATTTCCGGCCTTGCAACTACTGCTGCTGGTGTAGGCTCCAATTCCTTGCACCCCTAACTTTGAACTGAGAATATTTAGACATTGAATTTTAAATTATTAAAGTAATATGGATATCAAAGTTGTGTATGTTATTTTCTAGCACAAAAAAAAGAACATGGAGTATTTACAGATGTTATGAGAATCCATACTTCACAGAGTTATCAAGAATTGAAATGTAATGGTTCTTCTGTTTCAGTTTTTCCCATTTGAGAGCATTCATTTTATCCAGAATGGTAACTTTAACAAAATGATAACAGCCTAAACAGGTGAACAGAAGTTTTAAAAGGTAAGTAAAATTATATTGTTTTACAGGGCTGAAGAGGGCATTGGAGTGGTTCAAACTATCAAATTATTTAAACACAAAGACGTGTGGGAAGAATGATGTTTCCTATTAAACGTCACAGTGGAGAATTTCTGTATTCCCTTTTTTATTGTTTCAGATTTTAAAAAGTGTCAGTTGTTAGTGATTGTTGCACATGAGCACTTGGGGGGTGTCTAAATTGCCCGACCAAGGAAAGAACACCGACTGCAAGGCAGGTGCAAAAGCAATCACTAACCATCTCTTCTCTCTCCCTTAATAATAATAATACACACACACACATACAGGTTACATTAGCAACTTGACAGAGAGGTAAATTGAGAAAAGGGTAATAAAGTCAAGTAGAGCTAAAAGCCTTCCTGAACAGATGAGTTTTGAGTTGTTTTTTAAAAGAATTCATGGAGTCAGCTGACCTGATTAATTTTGGTAGGTCATTCCAGAGTCTGGGCGCTATACAGCTGAAGGCCCTGTCACCCATGGAGTGTAGATTAGTGAGGGGCACAACAAGATTACCAGAATCAAAGGACCTTAGTGGGCGGGCAGGCACATAGTGATGGAGAAGGTCACTGATGTAGTTTGGTGCGAGGTTATTTAAAGCTTTGTAGGTTATTAGTAGGATTTTATATTCGATTCTGTAGGACACAGGGAGCCAGTGAAGACGGAGCAGGATGGGTGTGATGTGCTCGCTGCTGCTGGTTCAAGTAAGGACTCTTGCAGCTGAGTTTTGAATAAGCTGGAGCTGTGATATAAGATTAGAAGGGGCACCTGCCAGTAGGGAATTACAATAATCGATGCGGGATGTGATAAAAGCATGGACAAGTTTCTCAGCATTAGAGAAGGAGAGGAAGGAGCGAACACGGGATATGTTACGGAGGTGAAAGTAAGAAAGTTTCTTAATGTGATTTATGTGGGCGGAATAAGTGAGGGAGGAATCAAAAATGACACCAAGATTTTTTACAGTAGAGGCAGGTCTGATGAGATCACTGCCAAGATGGACTGGGAAGGAGCTCATTTTATTAAGTTGCATTTTAGTCCCAATTTGCAGGAGTTCAGTTTTATTGCAATTTAATTTTAAAGAGTTCTGCTCCATCCAGGTTTTAATTTCACTAAGGCAGGTTGTGAGCTGAGAAAGCTCTGATGAAGTTCCACTTTTAACATTGAAGTAGAGCTGAGTATCATCTGCATAAAAATGATAACCCAATCCATAACTACGAATAATATGGCCAAGGGGAAGCATATAAATACAGAAAAGCAGAGGACCGAGGACACAGCCCTGAGGGACTCCTTGTGTGATGGGTTGTGGTGTCACTTCTGGTATTCTTCCAAAGGACCCCCACTCCGAATTCTTTGCTGAGAGATATTTAAACAATAGCAGTTCCAGAAATAGGATTTAGGAGTCGTAGTGGACTCAACAATATTAACTGCCAAACAGTGTTCAGAAGCCATTAAGAAGGCTAACAAAATGTTAGGTTAAATAGCAAAATGTGCAGAGTAAAAATCCAAGGACGTTATGCTGAAGGTTTATAATGCACTGGTTATACCTTACCTGGAGTACTGTGTATAATTTTGATCTCCAGGGTATAAAAAAGACATAGCAGTGCTGGAAAAAGTCCAGAAAAGAGTGACTAGGCTGATTCAAGGTCTACATGGGAATGGATTGTGAAGAAAGATTAAAAGAGCTGAGCTATTTCAGCTTAAGCAAAATAGGATTAAGAGGAGGTATGATTGAAGTGTTTAAAATTATGAAGGGATTGAGTACAGTGGATCAAGATTGTTATTGTAAAATGAGTTCATCAAGAACACTGGGACAAAGTTAGAATACTTGCTAAGGATAAATTTGGCACAAACATTATAAAGCTTTTTCTTTACACAGACAACTATAGACACATGGAATAAGTGACCATGTAATATGGTAGACAGTAGGACATTAGGAACTTTAAAAACTAGATTTGATGTTATTTTAAAAATTAGGAAAAGCGGATAGGACTGCCGAGCTTTGTTGGGCTGAATGGCCTGCTCTCGTTCAGCGCCCATTTAGACCATGCCCGCCAAGGTAGCAAAGCTCCATGATAGAGAAGCCCTTTTTTGTCAAGAGTGTATGAATACTTGAGATGTCCTAGTCGTCCTACGTTTTTTCTCTACTACTTTCAATGTCATTATTAAACAAAGTAACTGACCGGTGCCTAACCCTTTATGGTATTCTATTTGTTTTGTTTGCAGAATTACATGACACACTGTTTCCCTAGCATATAGCATATTCTGTAAAGCACTACCTTCAACTTTTACACATTTTAAATCATATTATCCACATCTGCTTAGTCATCAGTTGTATTTGAATACCTGCCCCATAAAAAACATAGTTATATTATCTACAGTGGTGTGAAAAACTATTTGCCCCCTTCCTGATTTCTTATTCTTTTGCATGTTTGTCACACAAAATGTTTCTGATCATCAAACACATTTAACTATTAGTCAAATATAACACAAGTAAACACAAAATGCAGTTTGTAAATGGTGGTTTTTATTATTTAGGGAGAAAAAAAAATCCAAACCTACATGGCCCTGTGTGAAAAAGTAATTGCCCCCTGAACCTAATAACTGGTTGGGCCACCCTTAGCAGCAATAACTGCAATCAAGCGTTTGCGATAACTTGCAATGAGTCTTTTACAGCGCTCTGGAGGAATTTTGGCCCACTCATCTTTGCAAAATTGTTGTAATTCAGCTTTATTTGAGGGTTTTCTAGCATGAACCGCCTTTTTAAGGTCATGCCATAGCATCTCAATTGGATTCAGGTCAGGACTTTGACTAGGCCACTCCAAAGTCTTCATTTTGTTTTTCTTCAGCCATTCAGAGGTGGATTTGCTGGTGTGTTTTGGGTCATTGTCCTGTTGCAGCACCCAAGATCGCTTCAGCTTGAGTTGACGAACAGAAGGCCGGACATTCTCCTTCAGGATTTTTTGGTAGACAGTAGAATTCATGGTTCCATCTATCACAGCAAGCCTTCCAGGTCCTGAAGCAGCAAAACAACCCCAGACCATCACACTACCACCACCATATTTTACTGTTGGTATGATGTTCTTTTTCTGAAATGCTGTGTTCCTTTTACGCCAGATGTAACGGGACATTTGCCTTCCAAAAAGTTCAACTTTTGACTCATCAGTCCACAAGGTATTTTCCCAAAAGTCTTGGCAATCATTGAGATGTTTCTTAGCAAAATTGAGACGAGCCCTAATGTTCTTTTTGCTTAACAGTGGTTTGCGTCTTGGAAATCTGCCATGCAGGCTGTTTTTGCCCAGTCTCTTTCTTATGGTGGAGTCGTGAATACTGACCTTAATTGAGGCAAGTGAGGCCTGCAGTTCTTTAGACGTTGTCCTGGGGTCTTTTCTGACCTCTCGGATGAGTCGTCTCTGCGCTCCTGGGGTAATTTTGGTCAGCCGGCCACTCCTGGGAAGGTTCACCACTGTTCCATGTTTTTGCCATTTGTGGATAATGGCTCTCACTGTGGTTCGCTGGAGTCCCAAAGCTTTAGAAATGGCTTTATAACCTTTACCAGACTGATAGATCTCAATTACTTCTGTTCTCATTTGTTCCTGAATTTCTTTGGATCTTGGCATGATGTCTAGCTTTTGAGGTGCTTTTGGTCTACTTCTCTGTGTCAGGCAGCTCCTATTTAAGTGATTTCTTGATTGAAACAGGTGTGGCAGTAATCAGGCCTGGGGGGTGGCTACGGAAATTGAACTCAGGTGTGATACACCACAGTTAGGTTATTTTTTAACAAGGGGGCAATTACTTTTTCACACAGGGCCATGTAGGTTTGGATTTTTTTTCTCCCTAAATAATAAACACCATCATTTAAAAACTGCATTTTGTGTTTACTTGTGTTATATTTGACTAATGGTTAAATGTGTTTGATGATCAGAAACATTTTGTGTGACAAACATGCAAAAGAATAAGAAATCAGGAAGGGGGCAAATAGTTTTTCACACCACTGTATTTACACATTCCTTATCTCAATCTGTTTTTCAATTACATGAGTACAGTCTCTTGGTGTTATTGCATTAAAGCTCATCTCATTTTCTGAAACCACTTTTCCTGGTGAGAGTCGCAATGGCAGCAGGCCAAGCAGATCAGTGCAGACTTCCTTGTCCCCAGCTATAGATTTCAGCTTTTCCTAGGCAATTCCCAGGCATACACAACACAGCCAAGAGGTATGATCCCTTCAGCATGTCCCTAGGTTCTGGTGTAAGGTCTCTTCCCAGTGGGATGTGTCTGGACCAGCTCTAGGGAGGGCATTTTGGGGGCATCCTTATGACATACCCAAAACACCTCAATTGGTTCCTCTCAATGCAGAGGAGCAGCGAATCTACTCTGAGGCTCTCCTGAGTGGCCAAGTTTTTTACTGTATCCTGGAGTGGCAGCCCTGCCATCATGCAAAAAAACCTAATTTCTACTGTTCATGACTATACTGTAAGTGAGAACAGGGATGAAGATTGATCAGCTAATTGAGAGCTTTGTTGTTAGATAGCTTCTGCTTCATCACCACAACCTGGTACAGCACCTGTGGAACAGCTGCCGCCACTCCAATCTGCTTGTGAATCTCACATTCCCTTTTTCCTTCACTTCTGAACAAGATTCCAAGAAACCTCAACTCATCAACTAAGGACAGTTGTGCAGCCTTCACCTGGAGAGAGCAATCCACTCTCTTCAGAGACAGAACCATGTCCACAGATGTGATGGTGCTGATCACCATCCTAGTCACTTCACATTCGGCAGTGAATTGCTCAAGTGCATGCCAAAATTCACAGTCAGATGAGGCAAAGAAGGCAACTTTATCTGCATGAAGCAATGATGCTACCCCTAGCCTCCCCAACTAGACACCCTCACATCCTCTGCCGTGCCTTAATGAAATGAACACCACAAGCAGAAGTGATAATCAAACATAGCCTTGACAGAGCCCAACATCCACAGAGAATGAATTCCACATAATGCCAAGCATTTGGACACAGCTCTCACTGCTTTCATAGGGAACAAATAGCATACAAGAGTGGCCCTGTTAACCCACATTCCTGCAGTACCTTGCACAACATATGCCAAGTGATACAGTCATATACTTCTTCCAGATCTACAACACATGTAGACTGGGTTATCATACTCCCATGCACCCACCAGGGAGAAAAGCAGGTATTCTCCTCCATGGCCAGGATAGAATTCCCACTGTTCCTCCTGCATCTCTGGCTCAACCATTGGTTTGAATCTCCCCCTCCAGCACCTTTACATATGCCTTACCTTGGAGGCTGAGCAGTTTGATTGTACACATTAATAAATGGCTACCAATTCCTTTTAAGCATTTGAAGCACTTAGTCAGAATACAGCTTTTTCAAATACCATCCTAAAGAGATTAACATGCATTGTAATATAAAATGTTGATTGTTAATTTACATTTCAGTGTTATGCAGAGATCTTTGAAAATGATTTTGAAATACTCCATGTTTTAAAATGACTTTTTAAGAACTTTCCTTTATATAAAGATACCTCTTGAACTCTTACATTATATCCAACACAAGTATCACAGAACATGTGACAATAAGATAAGAATATTTAATAATAATAATAATTCATTGCATTTAGATAGATAGATAGATAGATAGATAGATAGATAGATAGATAGATAGATAGATAGATAGATAGATAGATAGATAGATAGATAGATAGATACTTTATTAATCCCAATGGGAAATTCACAATTTATATAGTGCTTTTCTCACTACTCAAAGTGCTCAGCAATTGCAGGGCCCAACAGAGCAGAGTCTTATCCATTATCTGTTCCTACTTTGTTCAATTAAGGGTTAGGAGTGACATACCTTGTATCAGACAAAGGCAGTTACCAGCCCTGGACAGGATACTCTCACTCATACACACATATACTCACACCAATTTAGAGTACCCATTTAACTAAACATACACATCTAGAATGGAAAGGAAACCCTAGTTTTTGTAGAATGTCCCCAGAAATAGAAAATTTGCAAACTCCACACAAACAATGAATGGGTTATAACTTAGTCTCCAGAAGCTTTAAGGGAACAGCACTGTCCAACACATCATCATGTCTGTTAAATAATAATTTAACCATATAAAACTTCTTCCATTTATATACATTGTGATTGTGTGAAGAATGACAATTCCACAAAATAAATGTAAGTTGCCAACCCAGCCATCCCCAATTACTTCAAAGTCATTAATAAACAAATAAATACAAAAGGGAGCTTGATGTCACGGTTTACTAACATAAAGCAAAAGGTAGCCTCTCCGGGGCTTTTAAAAACAACTTGGTTCCTTGGCTTTTTCTCTGATAAGGGAGGTCAGTCTCGCAAACTGCTTGGTCAGAATATTTATCAGCCAGTGACCAGAAAGGGCAGAGTCTGCAGCCTTCACTGAGTGTGTTCTCGGCCTTGTGATGGAAAGGGAGAGGACATAATTTGTGACAATGCCCCCTCTTGTCCAAGAGGGGTATTACATACCTCAGAGAAAGCCCTGTACGTGATCCTCTACTGCATATGCGTGACAATATGTATGTTTTTTTTTATATAGCATCAAGATACACAGTTAATTTGTGAACAATTCAATGAAGAATTATTGTGACATGTCAACCAGCCTGGGAATTTTCATTTTTATAAACTAAAGCAGTCCATCCTTTTCTATTAGAGTCATTGAAATCATAGTCATGCGTTTAGATTCCTCCAGTTGGACTGAAGCTCAAAAGCTCCACCCATATCGGTGTCTTTTTAATCTGCCTAGTCCAGTACAGAATTATGGAAAACAGATGCTTACCAAGTTAGTACAGAGCACAAGGTAGGAAACATCTCTGGAGGAAAATGTCACGAAAATAGAGAAACTGCAGACTCCACACAGACAGTCACTGAGCTGATAAATGAACGAAGGTCTGGTTTTCTTCCAAATCCCAAAATTGTCTAGGTTAGGTTGACTGGAGCTTTAGAATGGTCCTGTATCAGGGAGTGTGTACTTGTGAGTGTCTGTATTGTAGCATAGAATGGCTAGTGGGATGGACTTTGGCCCTCTATGTGTTTTAATAATCTGACTATGAAAATCAATTAAGGCATGAATGAATAGAATCATTTACTAATTGCAGTGTACACATAACATATTATGTAATTTAGAAATTATAAAAAACATTTAAAATAACATTCTCCTAGTGTTTCTATAATGTTTAAAAAAATCCTTTACTTTTTATGCTATTATGACAAAATAACTCCACGTGTGGGAAACTTAGAGTAGGTAATGGTTTAGAGAACAACCATAAACTCTGAAAACAAAAACGTTTTGTTAGCAAATTATTTTACATTTAAATACAGTAAGAAAATGACAGCCTCTCTGCTGGATACTTAGGAATGTTACTGCCAGGAAAAGCTCAAAACACACGGGTTACTTTTGGTATTTTGTAGAACTAGTGTGCGTGTGTTTGAGCCAATATAAATAAAGACACATAAACTTTGATTAATGCCAACTGGCTTTTGACCACAATCTTGGAATATTACCATCATATATAGTAAACATATAAATTTATAAAATTAAGCATATCATGGATGGTTTAAAATATCTTTCAAAGATGCAAAAGAAGATGTGTTTCAGCAACCTCCCTAGCCTAAGGGAAATTTCAAAAAATCATTCAGCTAGATTTTTTTTCCATCCAGCCTTTATTTATCTTAACTTAATGCTGCAAAATGTCTGAAATTGTGAACGAACCATCCATGCATGCAATCCATTTTCTAATCCCAATTTTTTCAATATAGGCATAAATGGAGATTTACAGTTTTGGGTGCAAGAGAGGAATAAGCCCTGAATGTGGCATCAGGCCACCACCGAGCACACTTACATTTGTTAATTCTGAAGCAAGTTAGTGTCCAGTTTTCCTAACATAAAGATCTTCAAGATAAAGAAAAATGGAATACTTTAGGGATATTAATGCAAGCTCTACTCTGACCACCACTATTCTTTGAATCAGACTCATGTCTGAGTAGCTGTGAGGCACCAGCATTAACCACTGCTTTAATAAATTGTTCACGGTGACCCACACTTGAGCTGATTCTAGCACATATCTCCTTTGATACCATATGTCACAGCTAGTAGCCAAATGAGTGTGAGCATCGATTGAGAGGGACAACTGAGCGAACTGAAGATTGAGCATGAGAAGTAAGTGGGCAGTTGATTGACAGTGAGGGCCACATCTACTGTACTTAGTGTTCCTTCAGACCCTTTGCAAGATAAGACCCTGTGGCAATGTTGGCCTTCCTACTGCAGAATCGCAGCTCCCTTCCATCCTGAACCGCAGCATCTTTTTGTTGCTGTGTCCAGGCACAACCATTCTTGGGAATGCAGTGAAAGAATTACAAACACAAAAATGTGAAATTCATTTAAAGTATGGACCCTTCACATATCAGTGGATTCACCCTTGACATAAGCTATATTTTTTCTATGCCTTTTTTTGACATCAAATTTTTGTCTTGCTTGTTCTATAATAGAGAGATGAAAGAATAAACAAGTACAGTGAGGCACAAAGAACAGACTGAAAGCAAATTGAGTTTCAGAGTCACAGTCAAAACAAAAATCAGAGTCTAAATAATGTGCCTAAAAATTCCTAAATAATAATAATAATAATAAATTATTTTCATTAACTTAACTGAAACTCACAAAGATTGCCTTGAATTTTGTTTAAGTAATAAAAAATGTAGACATCTAACAAGACATGCTGTCATCTTAAGAAGCTGCAGGACACTGGCATCAGAAGCAAAGTTGTCATATATGTGGTAGCAACGCACACAGCAGCTTATCAACATGTTCATGGGAACCATGAAAAGCTGCTTACAAACTGAGAATGAACATGTAAATAAATGAAGAAATGTGATTATGATAAAAAATCTTATTAATAAAACAAAAAAAATAACTAAAGAAACAATAAGTGGAATGTTTTTAGGACGGCATTTATGAAACAGTGAGGAAAACATAAGTCAAATGGAGAGCTATGTTAGGAACCTGGTAGCAGTTAACTTAAATGAAAATCAGATCATATTTGTTGTATTCTGCATCTTCATTGCAGCTTTGTCAGTGAGTTGCCAAAATTACCAGCACAAATTGGATAACAGTTGGTTTAGGGACTGCAAGGTCCCTTAGTGTCCTGTTCACCTATTTCAACCAGTGTTTAATACTCAGCAGCAGGTTGTCTGATGTTGAGAGCAAAGGACTCAACCTTGTTGGTTTCATGGTTTGGAATGCTAATGCTATACAAACTCAGTTGCAGAAGTAAGCTTCCTCAGTTTAATCTGTGTGTCCATCTTTGATGATGATGGTTGCTCAGCCTTTTGGCTGCATATTGGTTGATATTTGGTTTTAGCAATCTAAGATATTAAACAGGAACTTCATATCAAAGCAAGGCCAAAAAGAAGATGTTAGAACTTCATTTTTCCTGTCCCCTTACCAAATTACACTCTAGAAATGTAGACTTAAATACCAGCAAATGACCATTTGGGAACTTAAATGCACATCCTTTACAAAACAATTGAGGCAAGTTTGGGAAAGGATTACCTTTTGAAAAAGTTGTACTAACTGCACAGACACTTTAGCTTTATCCCAAAATATGGTAGCAATATGTCTAAATTCTTTATTCAAGCCCCATATAGACTCCAGCCCTAAGATCTTTAATTTGCATGGTGTTTGTGTCATCCTTAATGTGTTTTACTGAGATTTGACCACTGTTTATAGATTTCTTGAAAAGTGTCTCATATAATGGAATTTAAATAAATTCCAAATAAGAATTGCATCTAACCTACAGATATCGTAATTAGATCTAGAATTAATCTAGATGGAAGATCATCCAACAGCAATGCCTGCATTGTTAATTTGCTTTTTTGGTAAAATTATAAATTGTATATGAACACTGTCTCAATATATTATGACAGTTTAAATATTGTGTTATAAATATTTCTTCAGTAGTAAACACACATGTTTAGATAATGGAAGAAAGTTTAAGTTATTCCCCCATTTAAAAAAATAAATTAAGGTTAGAGACATGACATTCAACACATGTGATGAAGGGACACGCAGCTGAAATGTTTCTCTTTTTCAGACTGGAAACAATCCTTACTTATTTTCCTTCTGATGATATATGGTGATGCAGTCCTTTAAGAACTTTTTTAAGATAATGACTTAGGCTAATTGCAAATTGTAACATACCTTAGTACCTGTATTATGAAGGGGGTACACACTCACTGCCTAATCAATTTACAGAGAAACATACAAACACCTCAAGGGAATATTTGAGAAACATATCACATAGGTGGCTTTCAATGTAGGTATAATTTCTTGAATCAAGCATAGTAAGACAGCACAGCTTCATCATCAGCAAACCAAGACTCTGTCATTCCAGGCACACTCCTTCTGGTGTGTTCACTCCCAGACTCTCCAGGTTGGCTGTAGATACCTTTGTTCATAGTGAAGGTCCGAAGCTTGGATGACACAGCTAACAGGCAGTGTCTAATCTGACATGGAATCTAAATTACCATAAACATTACTGATTTTTTTAAATGATAAATTAGAGAACATTATATTAGATACTAGTCAGTCAGTCATTATCCAACCCGCTATATCGTAACACAGGGTCACGCGGGTCTGGAGCCAATCCCAGCCAGCACAGGGTGCAAGGCAGGAACGAATCCCAGGCAGGGCTCCAGCCCACCGCAGGACACACACACACACACCCAAACACCAAGCACACACTAGGGACAATTTAGGATCACCAATGCACCTAACCTGCATGTCTTTGGACTGTGGGAAGAAACCGGAGCACCCGGTGGAAACCCATGCGGACACGTGGAGAACATGCAAACTCCACGCAGGGAGGACCCGGGAAGCAAATCCAGGTCTCCTTACTTCAAGGCAGCAGCGCTACATCTTCTTTAAAATGTTTTATTATAGCATCAAGCTGTGTTATCACCTTAACAATTTTAATTTAATAACAGAAATAGAAAAAGTCACTTCTCCCTTAGACCAAGTTCCAATCCAATACATTACATGTGGCCTCTGTCAGACTTTTATTGAAAAAATAATATTTATAGCCAAGGTTAATTATTAATTATAGACACACACTTTATGTCCAAATACTTTGAAAAAACAGCAACCTCTGAAATGCAGTTTCTTAAACACTATGCCATGTCTGAAGAGTTTCAGCCTGGCTTTCACACCAGTTATTTCCAACAAACAGCAGCTTTAACAACTGTTTTCAATAGCATTTTAATATTTTCTTGGGGAAGAAATACTACAATTATTATGCTATAATAAAATAAAAGTTATACTATATCATACAATTTAACTGTAGCTTTTGTTAGTGTAGATCACACAATTCTATTACAAGAAATTAGTTGATAGTATTCCATTGTTACATTTTGATGTTAGAAATGATTTCTGTCAGGGCTCACTACTCAAACCATTACTGTTATCTTTCTATATGCTACCTTCAGGAGATATAGTGCAAAATAGGTAATATTCATTTTCATTCTTATGGAAATGACTCTCCACTGCATTTATCACTAAAACCTAATGATGTTTCTCCCACTGTGTCTTTATTCAATCACTTTGATGAAGTAAAACTTTGCATGAACGAACTATTTGCTTTAAACAAAGGAATTACATTAGTTGTTGGAAATGCTGCAGTCAGTATCTAGATGCCATCGGGTTTTACTCACAGAGCCTAAGTATTAGTTTTACTGAATAAGCACAAAACATATGTGTAATCTTTGACACTAATATATCATTTAGTATTCACATTACTGACCATCATTTTCCTAGCTAAGAAATGACAGACAGTCACAATATTTTTCTTGCTATTCTAGACACTTGAAAAACTTAATTCAAGTGTTTATTTCAAGTGGAGTTAACTATTGCAATGCTTTATTCATATGCTGTACATTGTACATTAAAAAAGAAAAAAAAGAATAAAATAAAGACAACTTAGATCTTGTAACGCTGATCATACTATGATCACAAAGCCTTGCTTTAGAACCCTATTGTAACTCTCATTCATCTTTGTGGCTATTAAGTTTCCATAAATGTAACCCTGAGATGTCAGTCATATATGACTGTTCCAGGGTAAGCAGAAGATCCAACTTTTTTAACATCCATCCATTCATCCATCCATCCTCTTCTGCTTATCCGAGATCGGGTCATGGGGCAGCAGCTTGAGCAGAGATACCCAGACTTCCCTCTCCCCGGCCACTTCTTCTAGCTCTTCCGGGGGAATCCCAAGGTGTTCCCAGGTCAGCTGAGAGACATAGTCCCTCCAGCGTGTCCTGGGTCTTCCCAGGGGCCTCCTCCCGGTTGGACGTGCCAGGAACACCTCACCAGGGAGGTGTCCAGGAGACATCCTGATCAGATGCCCGAGCCATCTCATCTGACTCCTCTCGATGCGGAGGAGCAGTGGCTCTACTCTGAGTCCCTCCCGGATGACTAATCTTCTCACCCTATCTTTAAGGGAAAGCCCAGACACCCTGAGGAGGAAACTCATTTCAGCCACTTGTATTCGCGATCTCGTTCTTTCGGTCACTACCCATAGCTCATGACCATAGATGAGGGTAGGAGCATAGATCGACTGGTAAATTGAGAGCTTTGTCTTTTGGCTCAGCTCCTTTTTTACCACGACAGACTGATGCAGAGCCCTCATCATCTGTGGATTCCGCACCGATCCGCCTGTAGATCTCACGCTCCATTCTTACCTCACTCGTGAACAAGATCCTGAGATACTTGAACTCCTCTACTTGGGGCAGGATCTCGCTCCCAACCCTGAGAGGGCACTTCTCCCTTTTCTGGCTGAGGACCATGGTCTCAGATTTGGAGGTGCTGATTCCCATCCCAGCTGCTTCACACTCAGCTGCGAACCGATCCGGAGAGAGCTGAAGATCACAGCCTGATGAAGCAAACAGGACAACATCATCTGCAAAAAGCAGTGACCCAATCCTGAGTCCACCAAACCGGACCCCCTCAACACCCTGGCTGTGCCTAGAAATTCTGTCCATAAAAGTTATGAACAGGGTCGGTGACAAAGGGCAGCCCTGGCGGAGTCCAACTCTCACTAGAAACGAGTTCGACTTACTGCTTTTTTAACATAGATTTAAAAATTATATTGGCTTTCAATTAAATTTAGGGCTGCTTCTAACATATAAATCTTTAAATGGCTGTGGTCTACTTTACTTTACAGAACGCATACCTTGTATAGCATATATAGTGATCATGAAATGCAGGTCTTTAAAAATTTTCAAGAATAAACAGAGGTACTACCTTTTAAGTACCCCATACTTGTAAACGACATGTCATCTACTATAAGGTACATATAAATCCAGACTAAAATCCACCACTTCAGTCTAATTTACACTTCACAGAGCTACTGATTGCAATATACATTGCAATGACATTTGTGTATTTTTTTTTCTTAAACAGAAGTATAACAATCAGTTCTAGCTATTTTTGAGTCTTGGCCAAGCTACTAATGCAGACCATGGAATGACATGTCAAAGTGGTTTTGAAACACAGACATCAGCAGTTACTGACATAGCAATCACAATCACAGTTTACTAGAGTTATGGAATCCAGCATGTAGCATATGATGGTGTAGGTTACCAGAAAGAGGACAGCAGCAGGTGAACGTTGAATTTACTTGATTCAAAAAATTGTAGACCAGAGATGTGAGCTTTTCTTTTGTTTTTTTTTTCATTTTCTGCAGGACATATCTTTTGCTAGTTGGATGCTGCGTTAGCTTAACATCAATTTATAGATTTCTTTATTACTCTTTTATTTTAACAAGACATATGTGTTTATGTCAGAAAGACCTGCATGGTTATGTAATTATCTCTTGTTCTGTTTGTAAAGCAGTGTAAATTCATTGAGCCTATCCTTAGTGGAAATTACTATGCACAAATAAACTGAATTGAACTGAAATGTTTCACTCCACAATCAATGGATAGAAATACTTCTGTAATGGAATTTTTTCTGCCTTGAACCTCTTGATATTAGTAAAAGAGTTGCCTGGTCACAATATAGAATGAAATAATACTGAATGAGGTTAAATGAATAAAACATTACTAAAAAGTTCTAAATTTACATGTATGTGAAAGTGATATACGGTATAAAAGACAGCACAAGGTCATGCATTGAGCAGTTGTTACACTACTGTACAAAAAATCCATTTCAGGAAATAGAATATATTATTCCACTATAGCACAAATTTTGAATTGAGTTCTTGGCCCCAGATTGATCAATACTTTTTTATATCATTGCTAGATTCCCATATTCTACAGCTGTAAGCTCTGGATCAGATTAAACCATTCTGAACACACGGTAGAACCACAGACCCTCCAACCAGGCAAACAAAGACAAAGCCCTTGTCCAAGATCTTGAGATCCAGATGATATCCTGGCAACAACTGTTGTAAGGAAGGAAGTAAATGCTGTGGACATACACATACAGCACAGGCTAACTACTTGGTACCTATTGTTTCATTGTAATACAGACAGTAGAACTAAAGTATATTCCATTTTAAGAGACAAAGATACTTCACTTAAGACAATCTGATGGAGCAAAGATGTGGCTTTCAAAATTAACAAGTTGTATATTTCCAGCAGTGCAGCATTATTTGTCCACCATCTTCTCATTAAAAGCATCCATTGCAGCATTAAAAGATGAACCCCGAGATACACACACATTTTTAACCATTTACACCACAACTACATGGGGTGTCTTTAGAACCCAATCTTCACATTTTCAATACTACTTAATTCAGCCATATGAGTACTGTGTTTTGCCTGTATTTCTCCAATTGTTTTTTGCAAGACCCTTCATGCCAGTACAAACTGAAAAAGTACAAGTTAAATCAATTCTTGGAGAAGTAAAAAAAGATCACATGTACTGCAAAAGAAACATGTTAGTACATTGGAGAAACCTTGCAGTATGAATTACAATATTTCTCGCATATGTTTCTGAAAATTTACTTAAACTAGTTATGACATAATGTATAATAAGAATACAAGACTACAATATCATACTCATTTGAACACAAGGGCGATCTTTATCATTATCATATTTTAAGTGATTTAATCAATTCAAAACATAAAAGAGCCAGAATATTTTTTTGTGTGAAAGTTCTCTACCATAACACTTAATGTTCCTAAAATTTTAATTTTTTATTTTTAGTGATGTACTTTTGCTTTAGTCTGTAGCATTGAGTACGTATGCATTGGCTCCCAAGGCAACACATTTGTGAAGGAGTCAGTCTTCTGTTTGCTAAAATATCAATACAATTACAACACCAATTTTGAAATCCAAGGGGGTTTTTTTCCACAGTAGTGCTTTCCTCATAAAACATTGTGCACTATGCTTCTTTTCTGCTGCCATCCCAGGATTGTTGAAAACACTGGGGATCGGACAAAATGAAATACTATATTTGTGCAATGGTTCAGTCAGTTACCACAAACCAAAAGGCTTCTTCTATAAAAGAGTTCCTTGTATTTAATTAGTTAGCTAAGAATTAAACAGTATAAATATATATTAATACTAAGGGGCTTCACCACCTGCTCGCTTCGCTTGCCAACCCCCATTTTTGTTTTTCCAGATACACACTGTTAAAATTTTTTTTTCTTTGAATTGTTGCTATTTCATTAGTTTCACTTTTATTTCAGAACTTCTGTAAAAACAATATTTGGAATCTTTTGAGTCCCAACGTGCTGAATCTTTTTAATGAGGTCAGTGAAACGTGTGTTTAATGACCTTGTACCATAATTCAGGATAGGTTTCTCTATTTGGAATTTCAGAACAGACAAAACGATCTACATCATCAGCAGTTAATTATTTTTTTTGCAAGGTAACCAATAAATGCATGTGAGGTAAACTCTGTTTTTGAAATTCTCTGACTTAAACTTCAAAGCCTTACACTATTTACATACTTCTGACATATCACCTATGTCCATATATTCAATCTCTATTCGCCTTTTCCTTATTTCTCCGAGTAATAATTTCTCTTTCTTTGCACTAATGCGATGTTTACTTTCTTTTTTTTTGACACTGTTGTTTTTTTCTGCTTTCATATTCTGTATCTTGATGTGCATGTGTTTTTTGAGTCTTTTGAATTCCAGTTTTCATTATCTCTAACCTGCTCTGCATGTGTTTGGCCCCCTTGGTTTTTAACCTTTTTATGATGTGTTTACTTTGTTTTCTACTCTGTCTTTTATTTCTGACCTCGCTTTATCCTATTTTTTTTTTAATAACACCTGTCCGTGGTGATTATTTTCCCTTTTTCGAGTAATAATTTCCATTTGTTTGCGCTCCTACAATCTTTATTTTCTTTTTTTTATACTTTCTAATTTTCCTACTTTCATATTCTTTAACTTTCTCCACATGTGTATCGTGCAAACTATTTTTTTTTTAAGCCTTTCGAATTCCATTGCTTTCATAATCTCTAAGTTGTTCTGCATGTGTATAGCACCAACGTTCAGATTGGACGTGCTTTTTTTTCAATTGCACTTGTTCCAGGCTGATAATTACTTTCCATATTTTCTGAATTTGCACCTAGATTATTCTTTTTCTTTTTTGTCTCTCCAACGCTTTTGAGTCTCTTTTCTCCACGCTGCTTCCTTCTTTGCTTTGTCGTCTATGTTTCATTTATAACGTATTGTTCTTATATGCTTTATATGCACTGAGAGCCCTGGATCTGTGTGTGCTCAAAGCCAAAACACGACTGAGTGTGTTGCTGCCTGTGCTCTTATTTATTTGTAAGTAGGGCGTGTCTTGCAAGAATCTCATGTTCTACATCATCGCGAGACGGTCCTGGGTCAATCTCTTGGCACAAAGTCTCATGTTTAAGGTCCCCGTGAGATGCTCCATGGTCAGTCTCTCTAGTCTCGTGGGACTTTTAAGTGTCTTCCGTGATCTTA
Organism: Erpetoichthys calabaricus; assembly: GCF_900747795.2. Lineage (NCBI taxonomy): Eukaryota > Metazoa > Chordata > Cladistia > Polypteriformes > Polypteridae > Erpetoichthys > Erpetoichthys calabaricus. The sequence continues at coordinate 180,311,767 of NC_041399.2, read as the reverse complement.
ACGTGAAGATCACGTATCGTAGCCGTACTGTTTCTCTACAGGATTTATTTTAATAATAGAGTGATATCTCTATATATATAAAATCCAATGTCTGTCTGTCTGTCCACTTTTCATGAGAGAACAACTTAATGGATTTCGATCGGGTTTTTTCTATAATTTGCTTGAACATTCCAGTTGATTTTGCGACTTGTCTCATTGCGCTAAGTATCATAGTTCGCTTGCAGTACCGATTTATTTGCACGATTCCAAGAGAGACACAGTGGGCCAAGGGGAGGGGGGCGGGGCCCTCCTCACTCACGTGCCAGCCTCAGGGCATATCTTACATCCACTTAGCTAGCGAATGAGAGAATTACTTAACAGATTTAGAGCGGGTTTTTTTCTATAATTTGCTTGAACATTCCGGTTGATTTTGTGACTTCTCTCATCATGCTAAGAATCATAGTTCACTTGCAGGAGCGATATCTTCACACTAATCTGAGACAGAGGCTGCGGGCCGAGGGAAGGAGGAAGCGTGACATCAGGAGTGGTGAGTCGGTCTACCTCTGCGTTTTGGAATGTAAATTGCCTATGCTTAGATAGTGATACCTTTTTGTTTATTGATTTTTAAAGTTTGTCCTGTTTCACTACTAGGCGGGTGAAGCCACGGGTAATGGCTAGTACTGTATATATTATTTTCAATTTATTACATTTTATTCTAATTATTTTTAATAGGGGGGGTCCCCCTTGTTAGTGTAAGAACTCATGCCTATTTCTTGGAGCTAAAGATAAGGAACTTTGATATAATCCTGTCCCCAATGAGATTGAGAGAGAGGTTAGGAGCACACGCTGCTACAGCACATTGCTGCGCCCGCCACATGACAAACCAACTCAGGATCCCAGATTAAGACCTGAATACAGCCTTGCAATGGGTGACATCTCAGCACCACACTAGTTCAGGTGGAATGGGACAGTGTGAGGTTTTTTATGGTGGTTAGAGTGCCAATTCTGTCACCAGCCTCCAAGTTTTCCCTGCAGGTTGGAGGGCCTATTTGCTGGGCTGAATGCAGACTAACATCATACCCAGGACGGAGCAATAAGCAGATTAAGGGCCTTGCTCAGGAGCCTAATGGAGTGGATTCACTTCTGGCATTTGTGGGATTTGAACCAGAAACCTTCTGATTACCAGTGCAGATCCCTACCTCAGAGCCACCACTCCGCCCTGCCCTGTCCCCCACAATGTAGGAAAAATATGTATTTAAGCATTACCACGCATGTACATCTGTGAACCATTTTCTGGGCTCTGAAGAGGTCTGGGACAGGAGGGGAGGCGCTGATGCTGACAGTATCAGTATCTTCTCTACCCATAGAATCAAGAAGTCCCTCAAAGAGAATGCCTAGCCCTGCCCACATTGCCCAGAGAAGACTCCTTCTAGCTCAGACACTGTAAAATGGGGCTGATCCTGAAAGGCAGCATAACATCTTGACCTGGCACATGAGAAGGACAGAGCTCTGACTCTTTTGGTTACTTTGTAATTGTGTGAAGGCTGACTGAAGTCATTTTGTTTTCTTAGTTATGGGAACCAATGCCTTCTATTTTTGTTCTAATTGAAAGGAGTGACCTTGTTGGTATATCAGCCTTTTCTCTGCATAACCTGGTCTGCTTTCCAAGCCATGTTACATCATCTTTGTTGCTCTTTTTCCTCAGTTGGAAGGAATCTAGCATTCCTTTTAAATGCTTACAGAGCGTGGTACACCATAGGAACATTTATACCTCTTCAATCCAACACTTATCTAATATTAGTTTACATTTTATGAATATCCTGTTTTAAATTTAACACTGTTTTGCCTCAGACACAGCATGGAGTAGTTTGATAGGATTCTCAACAGGGAATATGGAAGCCTTGGTAATATGCCTTACTTTAGGAACACCACACTCCAGAATGAGATGAGGCAGACTGGAGAAGGTAAGCCCCTAGCAACTGTGCTATCTGTCCTACTACACACAGAGGGTGGAATATCCTGTTGATTTGTGTGGTGCACTGCAGGTAACATCTACAAAGGCAAATTCATTTGGATTGCATGTCAGCAATTACCCTACAAAAATTTAAGTTTAAATATAAAAAGACAGGAAGGACAAATATAGTATTAGGGATTACATATATCTGAACACCAACATGTGTACACATATGAGACACACATACAAACATATGTAAAATACATATACTAAAAACTTTACACCCATCTAAATAGTGGCTTCTACAGTATGAATCTGCCATGTTAGTGAGGTACAAGTATTCTGGTTACCTGTTCACAATTAACAGACTAACTACTGAATTTTCAAATGATTTAGTACATTTAGAAGTATTAATTGATATAGTAAGAATCTGTTTAATGCCACAGGCCTAAAATTAAATTTACAAAATAGTGTGTTTGTGAATTGTTGAGAATTTGAAGGAGCTGTTTAAGAAACAAGTGCTGATGTAGCTGTTACACCTCAATGACCCTACTCGCTGCTTTAATCAAACGCTTCAATTTGACTTTGTCTTGGGCATTCATGTTGCCAAAAATACAGATTAAGCCGAAAGACAGTACGCTCTGCAGAACAGATAAGTGAAATATTTGTAGAATGTGGCAGTTAACACTAAAATCATTCAATTTACGCAAGAAAAACTCCTTTTCAGGAATTTTTAGCTGTATCCAAGGCACATTCATTGTAACTGGTTATCTATCTCCACCCCTAAATAGCTATACAGTAAGGATGTTTGACCTGACTCTCTAAATGAGAGATAGTATAGTATATATGCTAATATTTGCATTTAATTTTGTAGGATTTTTTTTAGTATAGATGACGATTCTAAGGTTTGTTTTGTGTTTGAATGTGAATCCTAAAAGTTGTTTTTTATTACTGCCTTTATTTTCTCTATTATTCTTTTTGTGATAGCTTAGTGTTAATCACATGACTACAATCGTAGCATTGGTGATGTCACAGGAAGGCTTCCTATAAATATAGTGGCATTCACATTCTCATGTATCCCTTGGTGGATAAAAATACTAATTTTTTTTAGCCTCAGTTGGTTACTTCTTCAAGCAGACAGTAGCACTTGGCTTGTTTCTTTGGTTTAGATCTCCCTTTCAAACTGAACCATGTCTTTGTTTTTGCCCTTTTTGCTCCAGTTTACTTTATCTCTTTTTTACTCTGGTACCATTGCATCATATGTATCCTTTGACAATGATTTCTTTGCTTCTATTCATCTCCTGATCAATTTTTTTTCACAATGATTCTTAGGTACCTTGCATATCTTTAACAGTTAGGTTGTAGAAGATGGGTGAGAAGGGAAAAAAAATTCTCCCATTGCGTGTGGTAGCATTTTTCATGGTTGGGATAGATGGAACCTTATTGCCAAAGAGAAAAAGCAGGAAGGAATAGAGAACTTATGGGTACAGGGACCCCATGGATGTTGAGGAATCTCTAGCCTTGTGGCCCTGTGTCATGATCTCTAGTCATATTAGTCTAGTTTTTAGATTTTGGAGTATTTTGATCTTTCTTTTTTATATTTAATTTTATGTTTTGCTTAAGTTCTCTAAGTTGCCTTAATGAAGATATCATTATATGGTGTTGGATTTTGCACCTATGGATGACTTCCCATTATGGATCTTTCAATGACTAATGATGCTTGACAGTGTGTTAGTTAACAGTGAGAGTTGCAGTGATGTTTTAGTAAAGGCACTTTACAAAACATATGATAAAGTACTGCTTTCTTTAAAAGCCAGATTTTTACAATACAGCTGTTTTAACAATTTCTGGATTTGCCCTTCTATGAAAATTCACCTGATATATCAAATTGAATTTGGGTCGGGAGGATGAAGCAATAATTCCATGATTAGAAAATGGTGGCTAAAGTGTAGAACCAGAAGACAATTGGTGAGAGGAATTCATAATTTGGAATTGGGCAAATGGCCAAGCCAGCCCACATGCATAGAGTGATGGATCCCAGCATTTACGGAGGCATGTCTGAGAAGGGCAAATATATGTTCATTAAAGCCTTTGGTTGTTTATCTTTCTGCTGACTGTATTCTTCATTTCAGGTTGAAGGGTACATTGGTGCCCTAGTTAATATTATTTATAGAAACAATCACCTGCAGAACTATTTCCAATATCCATCCATCCATCCATTTTCCAACCCGCTGAATCCGAACACAGGGTCACGGGGGTCTGCTGGAGCCAATCCCAGCAAACACAGGGCACAAGGCAGGAACCAATCCCGGGCAGGGTGCCAACCCACCGTAGGACACACACAAACACACCCACACACCAAGCACACACTAGGGCCAATTTAGAATCGCCAATCCACCTAACCTGCATGTCTTTGGACTGTGGGAGGAAACCGGAGCGCCCAGAGGAAACCCATGCAGACACGGGGAGAACATGCAAACTCCACGCAGGGAGGACCCGGGAAGCGAACCCAGGTCCCCAGATCTCCCAACTGCGAGGCAGCAGCACTATCCACTGCGCCACCGTGCCGCCCCTATTTCCAATAATCAATTTAAAATACACTCCAAAGTATGTGTTTTGAGTTTCATTTGGAGAGCACAGTTTCTGTTTTTGAGAGTTCCATTTTATTATCCTTTGACACAGGCTGGTCAAAACAAGCTGGCTTATCCAGCCATATTTTAGGTGTGTGGAATTACATTAAGTACAGTTGTTTGTGCTGCGATGATCTTTTCAATTGTGTGTGTGTGTGTGTGTTTTTTTTGTGACATATTCAAATACTGTGCTCAGGATCTGTAAGAAGTATTGCAGTGTACTGAAAGACACTTTTAAGAACAAAGACATCAGAACCCTAGTAGGTACAATCATTTTATAAAGAGCCACCCATAAGTCTAACTTTCAAAAGAGAAACGGCTGTTAATTATGAGGTCAGAATAGAAAAAAGACTGCAATAAAATGAGCCGCCCAAAGCAAACATCAAGTCAAAGCAACACACCCCACCAATACGCTTCCTTATGTAAATAAATCTATGAGCAGCCACAAGTCCGGTTGCATAGTCCAGTCACCAAGAAAATAAAGCACGGAAACATTAAAGTTATATGTACTGTAGTTCCAGCTGTTAACTCTTTGAGAGTTATATTTGGAAAAACCAGCCATGTATGACTGATGACTAATGCATGAGTGTGGATTTAGTTTGTTTATTGGCAATGCAATCATGCTGAAGAAGTGAAAATCCTCCATGTTAAAACAGGTTGCACATAATAAGACCACATTCGCCACAAGCTTCATGTAAAGATGCTGGTAAAGACAGAAAAGTAATTTTTTAACAAAATGAAGGATATTTCTTATCTGCATCATGGCCAAAATAATGTTTCACTATTTTGAAAAGCCTAAGCGTTTTGATTTTTAAACCTGTGTTTCATAATGAAACAAGCAAAAACCCACAAAAAAGGAAAGACATTAAGAAGCAAAAGTAGTTAAGCTCACACTGTCAGGAAAATTACGTCAAATAATGTACTTTTTAAGTACTTCTGACTTTTGATCACTAACAAGACAATTAAACGTGCCACATCAGGACTGTTTGGGAATTTATTGCAGAGGAAAGTTAATTCTGAAATGTGATTTAACCAAATGGGAGTGGGAAATCCATGAAAACATGCCTAAGCAAATTTCAATTAAACTTAAGCCTTTGTGGATTTTTACATTTATTGTACAAGCTTAACACTTGCTAAATGATAGTGGTGGAAAGAATAAAATGCATAATTGAGTATATTTACTTGCAAGGGCTGCTGCAGTAACAGCAAATGCAGTGCATTGCATATGTTTATAAGGTCACTATTTTTCTTTATTGCTGTAAATAATCTCTCTTAATAATAATCTCTCTTTAGTTTTAGCACCATTTATCAGGTCTGATTCTTGTAACTGCAACTCCAGTGCACAGATGTACTAGACCTATCAGATTAAATACTAACACAGAGGACAGTGAAATGTATTGCACAGTTGCACTTTTGCAATAGCTTTTGCAGTATACTGCTTCTTTATCTTTACTAAATAAGTGAGCCCTTTTTTTTAGCATTTCAAATTCTATTTCACCCATTGCACATTTACATATACTTCTGCCGGCACATTGGGAAGTGATTTACCTATTGAAGTGGGACAGAAAATTAGAAACACTTGCCAGCAAGAGATTTCTCATTTCCTTGCAACGCTGATGACATGATGCTGATATCTTTGCCCATTTTTGGAGAGAAGCAGTCTCCAAGGTGATTAGAGAATTGCAGAAGGGGAAAGAAGTCAATCAAGAAAATTGCAGCACTGGATGGATGCCAGTCATGAGTAATCACGGCTGAATGCCAGCGTTTAGCACTGTGACGAGAGTTAGCAGGACCAAGCAGCTACTGTGGCTCACTGCTTCACGCATTTTGCATCTTTACTTCAAGAACAGATTTTACTTTATTACCTTTTTTCATTTTTGACTTGCCATGATGACTTTTCTTTCTGCCCAGGCTATTAAACAAACAACTGAAGGTATAATGTTAATTAATATATTACCTTTTATGAGGTAATGCAAAAAGCAAGGCCATGCTTTATTGAATGCAATATTTTCATTTTACAAATCAAAAAACAACTGGAAAGCAAAAGCCATGCTGCAAGAGAAATTACCAATTGACATATGGATCACTGAAATTCTGTACAGTATATCAATTGGTTTGTCTAAAAATGAGGCTGTGTGTTGAACATCATTAGTAATCGTTTTCAATCTGGTTGATCAAATGGATGCATAATTTGTAAAATCAAGCTTATGAGACTAGATAACTGCTTCATTTTTATGTAGATGAAAAAAGCCACAGTGTTTACTGAATGTGTAGCTTTAGGATACATGTAGAATAAATATACTTTATATAATTTAATTATACTATCAATAAAGCCTTTTCTGTTATAAAAAGTCACAAAGTCGCCCTAATGTGTTCATAAGAAATACAATGATTTACTTCATGAGGTAGAGGGACATAGCAAACAAGATTAGTTGCATCAGGAATTTGAAATATTAGAATGTGTGCTTCAATTTAAATGTTTAAAATCTAAATATTCTCAATTTGTTATTTATCACTTTCTGACAAAGGTTCATATAAGGGCTAGATCGCCAGTAACAGACCAAAAATCAAAAATAATATCATATACATAAACACTAACTGGAATTAGTTTAAAATGATACCCCCACAAGCTTATGTTTGGAAATGTGTTATTTTTAACCTTCCGGGAGTGGCTGATAGAGGGCTCGGACCACCGGTAAAGAATCAACTATCAAAAATATCATATTCATGATCAGCAACCTCAAAACAGCATAAAGCAACAATTCACATGCCTATATTACTGGGCCCAGTTTTTCAAAGTTTTGTGAAAAGGTGCAACTTTGACATTTCATGTCCCATTAAAGGGTAACACTCTGGGGTTAGTTGATGTGGCGTGCAAAACCTCAAGTCCTTGTGATCAATTTTCATGAACACAACAACTGATTTACTCTTTATCATAAGGGTGTAATTTCCTATGATCCAAAAATTACCTAAAATTATGTTTTTTTTCTGGGGGGGGAGGGGGGTTACAAAGCCAAAAATAGGTGGGAAACCCCAAAAGCCTGATCATCTTGCATCTTGTTTGTTAAGTAGTTCTTATGAATGCAATATTATGATTTTCATCAAATTGATGGAAAAGGACTATGTTTGGAAAGGTAAATTTTATAAGCAATTTAATAAACAGAACATGTTTAATGTACTGTACTCCTGATAGAAGAAAGTAGAAAGAGGAATGAATTCAATTTGGAAAGTCTACAATAATTAATTATTGTTTCAGTTTCTATTTATTCATAAGAAAGTCATTTGAGAAAACAAACATTTATTGTCTTATTGCAGTAGTAGTATAATTTATTTGGGTTACCTTTGTTCTACATTTCTAAAACAGGGTTTGTCTAATCTTTTACCATTACTCTAATGGCATGTCTACAATTATCAAAAGCTCAAGAAATCAACAGGATCCATGTCACTTAATGTAAAATAAACAATGAATTTTACATTTTTTCACAGACTGACAATAAGAACTCAAGCAAAATGACACATTTTATTGGCTAACTGAACCAATTACAATATGTAAGCTTTCGAGGCAACTGAAACCCCTTCTTCAGGCAGGTTGTAATGAACGACAGACAGACAGACAGACAGACAGACAGACAGACAGACAGACAGACAGACAGAGATAGATAGATAGATAGATAGATAGATAGATAGATAGATAGATAGATAGATAGATAGATAGATAGATTTGTCCCAAGGGGGAAACTTAGCTTTTTACAGAAGTTCAATAACTAAATAAAGAAATATTGGTAACACTTTAGTTTAAGTATTGCGAAAATGTATCTATTACACATTGGTGGAGTGGTGGCTCTGAGGCTAGAGATCTGCACTGGCAATCGGAAGGTTGCCGGTTCGAATCCCGTAAATGCCAATAGGGACTCTGCTCTGTTGGGCCCTTAAGCAAGGCCCTTAACCTGCAATTGCTGAGCGCTTTGAGTAGTGAGAAAAGCGCTATATAAATGCAAAAAATTATTATTATTAAAATTATTATTAATTACATTTATTTTTATGTAACAAGACCTTAAAAAAGGCTTCTTTTGGCCTCCATAACACTTATAAAACATTAGTACATAGCATATTCATCTCTATGCAGTGTGGCATACTGGCATGATGGTAAAATGACTTGTTAATATGAAGGATTCGCAGGTCTTCTACTAAATATGTAATACCAAGTGAAATGTGTCTCAGTTAAGTTACCTCAGACCAAATTTGTTAGCAGGCCACTCTGCAGAGACGAATTAAAACTTTGCTGATGCTATGTAAGTGTTCTGAAGACCTAAAGAAGTGTATTTTAAGGTCTTGTTACATAATAGTAAATTAGTAATCAATGCATTTTTTCAGTACCTAAAGTGTTACTGAAATATTAAAACAAAAAACAATAACAAATACACACCAGAATTAATAAAAAGAAAGAAAGCTTCTGATTTGGCTGAAGGTAAAAAGCAAAATCCCAGTTACAGTGAGGCATTATAAAAGCATACTGCTGTTGGTATAAAGGAGCCCTAGTGCTGTTTCTTGACACACTTCTGCTGAATAATTCACTGGCTGAAAGTCCTCGATGTTAATGTGTCAGAGAGAGGATGTGCAGCATTTGGCCATCAATCTTGCCTTCATTCTTTCCTCTACTACCTCCACTACCTCCTAACCTCCACATTATATCACCATTATGCAAAAAAAAAAAAAAAATTGAACATTACCTTTACTATTTATTAAGATTATTATTATTTTTTAATTTTAGTATTCTGACATGACAATTCAGCAATGTTTATTGCCTTGCACCCAATGTGACCAGAATAGCTGTAGCTCTTTATGACCTTAAAATTGCAGTAAGTGAAATAACTATCATTAAATGTTTAATATACATCATGATAAACTGCTTTCCTTTCATTTTTGTAAAGCTTTTTTCCCTTGATATACTGAAAATGCAGTATATGTTGGAAGGGCAGGAATAGAAGTTGAAATGACAATCAGGACAAGTATTGTATTCCTATGGCTATATTAAAAGTAACACATGATTAACCAATAATATATGGAGGCAACCTGAAATGAATAATATTGACAAATAACTGACAGTAGTCTCATGCAAAAAAACACCACATCATTTTGGTTATAGCATTAGTGTGAATGACATTTTATCTAAGTACTGGCCACATTAAAAATATTACGGTGTTGTTATTATTGGTCTTTGTTAGACGTACAAAGTTGTATCCTGAATTGGAAGCCAACCTTTGCTTATCCTGGGAGCGGCATCAACTTCATAAATAATGTAAACATTTAAGGAAACAGCTACTCCAGGGATGGGTTAGTAAAGTAGAGATAGTAGAGGACAAGGTACAAGGTGCCTGGAAATTGTGGTTTTACAATGAGGCCTTTGATTGGGAGTGATACGTTGAAGTAGTTTAGGGCTGGGGTGTAAAAGCCTTCCTGGCCAAAGAACATGAGGATTAGTAGCTAGGTAAGAGGAAGAGAGGCCTACACTATATCAAAGGTAGGACAGTATGGAGGTGGTATTATACACTCACTGGACAAATTATTAGGAACACGATAGTATTACTGAGCAGGGCCTCCCTTTGCCATCAAAACAGCCACAATTATCTGTGACATAAATTCCACAAGCTGTTAGAAACATTCCTTTGAGATTCTGATCCATTTTGACATGATTGTATCACACAATTTCTGCAGATTTGCCAGCAGCACGTTTATGCTGAAGATCTTCTCATTGCCATGATCATGAAATCAGTTTGAGATGACTTTTGCTTTGTGATATGGTGCAACATCATGCTGGAAGTAGCCATTAGAAGATGGGTAAATTGTGGCCATGAAGAGATGCACATGGTCATCAAAAACACTCAAATAGGCAGTGGCATTCAAACATTGGTTGATTGGTGTTAACATTTCCAAAGTGTGCCAAAAAAACATTCCCCCAACCATTACACCACCACCTCCAGCCTGGACTGTTGCCACATGCATGTTGGGTACAAGTATTCTTGCTGTTGGTGCCAAATTCAGACCATACTATCTTTGTGTCTCAGTAGAAAATGTGATTCATCAGACATTTTTCCAGGCTTTAACAGTCCAGGTTAGCTGAGCCTGTGCCCACTTCAGACTCAGGTTTCTGTTTTTGGCTGACAGGAGGGGAACCTGATGTGTTCTAGTACAGCTGTAGCCCATCCACCTCAAGGTTCACTGTATTGTGCATTCTGCTTTTCGGCTCATCACAGTTGTACAGAGAGATTAATTGAGTTACTGTAGCCTTTCTGTCAACTCAGATCAGTCTGGCCACTCTCCTCTGATCCCTCTCATCATCAAGGTGTTTTGTGCTACTCACTGGATGTTTTTTTATTTTTTCCACCGAACCTCTAGAGACTTTTGTGCATGATAATCCCAGGAAATCAGCAGTTACAGAAATATTCAAACCAGCTTTCCAGGCAGCAACAATCATTCCACGGTCGAAATCACTGAGATCACATTTTTTCCTTATGCTGGCGTTTGATGTGAACATTAACTGAAGCTCTTCACCCTGTATCTGCATGATTTTGATAGATAGATAGATAGATAGATAGATAGATAGATAGATAGATAGATAGATAGATAGATAGATAGATAGATAGATAGATAGATACTATGCACTGAGCTGCTGACACATGATTGGCTGATTAGATAATTGCATGGATAAGCTGGTGTACAGGTGTTCCTAACAATTTGTTCAGTGAGTGGATATTATTGAGAGAGGAACGTACAAAAAACACCCTGTATAATATCTGGGGAGCAACACACTGTTTAATTAATACTTATTATTTTTCTACTTTTGTCTCTCTATTATAGAAAATGAAAATAATTTTCTTTTTATTATTTTTTCACACTGACAATTGTACTATGTACACATGACAATACTAATACTACTAATACTACTACTACTGCTACTTCTCATTTGGAGGCTGCTCATGATCGCATCCTACAGGCCACAATTGTCTATACATGTGAAATTATTTCTTTAAGTTTCAGCTTATAGGCACATTGAAAAACTAAAAGATAGCCAAAACATGTACACCTATTTTGACAGAAGCATTTAGTTCTGTTCCATTAATACAGTCTATCACTCCCCTTGAAATTCCAGTAGTGGCACAGACACAATGCATGGAGGTTACAGGCAAATTGCATTACGGTGTAGTTTGTGTTTGGTAGTATGTATCTAAAATTATATTTTATACAGCTCTTGGTTTTATAAAACACTTGTTACAATTATAACTTATAGGCTTAATGAATGACTGAGATGCAAGTTTTGCCAAAAACAATGCCGTCCTATTTTGGACAACCAATACATTCTATACATGGAATTCCAGGAAGGGTGGAGATGAAATGTGGGAAGACCACAGCTAATTTGCATAGTCATACTTGAGTCTTGCCGTGTGATGTGTAAAATGAGATTGTTTGGACTGAACATAATTTTAATGTTTCTTCATTGCTGTGTATTTCCTAAGATACAACAAGAGCATTGCCTATAAATACAGTCCTTGAGCTAAAATTAAATACAAATAAATTTCAGGAAACACACCTCCAAGATCCTGATTTTAAAATCTAATAAATATTGGTGAGGGTGAGTAGCTTAATATTTAAAATCTGTTTGTCAGAATCTTTCAAATGCTTGTTCAGTTTATTTACTATACCGCTCAACGGAAATAATTTCAATGTCATGTTTATTGCATCAGTTAATAATTTTCAAATAAATACATATTGTAGTATACGTTTCCTGATATCTTATTTTTAGAAGTTGCCAGTGTGCAACAGAGAACTCAAAAAGAAAATCTGCCTGAAGTACATTCATGTTTTGCAAACCAATCCTTCATCCACCAGTCTTTGTGTGCTGTGTGTTAAATGAAATCAAAGCTCCTTTTAATGAATGGCAATTAAGTTTCCTCTTGAGAAGAAGGTGCAACCAATTTTATGGACTGTTATATTGCCTTACTGAAAAGTCACATCATCTGTGGCTGTGCAAAGATATCTGCTGCTTTTAGATGGCACGGCAATAAAGATGAGACTGCAGACAGTCTATTTCCTTGAGGAACAACTGACTTGATTAATATCTAATTAACTGATTATAGTTACTCAGCGGTGTTGACAGACATCACATTCTGAAAGAATCTTAAGATCAAATGACCCAGGGGTATGTGGTGCATATGGACACTGGATGACTTCACAATCCACTAAAGTATATTTTGGAAGTTTTCACATTGATTAACTCAAGATATGTGTGTTCTCTTTAAAAACTAAACCCTAATGCTCATTGTTATCACAACAACATGCTATTTGTATGCTGTTATTATTTAAGAAAGTACATAAAAAATCTAAATGTGGTTGAAAAAATGGTTCATTTTCTAAAAAAAAACAAAAAACAAATATATTATTTTTTCAACTTACATAATAATTTGATTTTAAATGCAAACCATTGACAAATTAGATATCTGTAGAATGCCTAAAGTGGAATTTAATACTTTTATCAACATTGGTAGAGAAAAAAGAACGAATATTTTGAATATTGAAAATACATTAGCACTGGTGTAGGGAACAGAGAAAATCTACTTAGGACAGTCTAAAATAAACATTCCCATTATTCTGTCAGTTTCTAAAATTGAGTGAACATCTCAATGCAAATGTGGCACAAGTCTTGCTGAATCTTTAGCACCGTGCTTTGTGGTCTAAACTGTGAGGGCAAAGGGTTGTGCATCTGGTATGTATTAGGTGAAACATTTCGCCGGTCTTGAGATGGTATACATATATAAATTACTAGGGCTATTTATTTGTATTTCAGTTGTTAAATGAAAGTATACAAATAAGTGATATGTACCATAACACTCTCAAACACCACATAGTCCCTTTCAGGGTCACAAGAGGTGCAATCCTATCTCGAAGCATCATGCACAATGCAGACAAGAACTCTGGACAGGGTTTTATTCCATGGCAGAGCCCTCATGTGCTCAAACACATACTATCACTCACAAAAAGTAAATTTAGAATCAGCCACTACCTTAACCTACACATCTTTCAGGATTCAAGAGGAACAATGGAGTGCATAGAAGAAAACTCACACAGGCCCAGGGAGAACATGTAAACCAAAGGACAACGACTGGGAACCAAATCCAAACCCTGGACACTGGACTTCTACAGCAGGCATGCTAACAACTGACCTGCCATGCAACCCACAAATAAAGCCACACATAAATTAATAAAAACTAATTAATCTTCATTTAATTTACCAAAATATGCCTTTATACGGAGCTTTATATAAATATAATATTTTTAACATGTGTTTACCTATAAAAAAATCAATTTTCCATTAGGTTTACAATGCAAGCAAGACTTTCGAGGAGATACTCATTCTGCCAACTTGAGCATTAGAAACACCAGAACAAAATTATTTTTAATAAATGACATTTTAAACCCCCTCAGTGGCAGGTAAACAACTGTTAATTTTAGATTTTCTAATGGTTAAATTAAAAGATGACCACAGTTAATAACAAACTTTTAACAAACTTTCTTCATTGAAAAGTAATTTTCCTGAAAGAGCTCATCAGCCATTACAGAGGCATGTGTGCAGAATGAGCACAACATTTGAAAAATGATGTGAAATAACTCACTAGGAGGCTGCACAACAAGGCCTGCCATACTGTGTGTCTTTTATTGCAAGATTTTATAGACAATACATAACACTAATATAATAAAAATGGATGTCTAAAGTGTATGTTCACATTAAAAGTAACAAAAGGAACCCCACTGGTATTAGTCTGTGCTTTTTGTGATCAAATCATTCTGCCAGATGCAGTTTGTTATTTAATTAGTTTGAAGTTCAGGTTGGCAAGAATCTCTTAGAAAACTTGGGAATCATAGTTGTACTTAGGCAGGTAAGAATATTTCAATATGAATATTACACTTGTTTATAAAATTAATGAAAGAATGAAAATTATTTTTTTTGTTAAAATATGTATAAAATCTGATGCATCATTGTCTTCTTTTGATCTAAAAATGCATCACAGGTTTTGTAAGGTGAAAGACGTATAAATTAAAGGTTTACATTTACTCTCTCATTATAGCTTCTCCAATTCTATCACACGGTGTTTGTGAAGCTATAAATTTGAAAGATGAGCTCAGCTTTATATTGGTGATGTTAAACAGTTTGCATATTCATTTCGATGTCTATTACCAATGCCGTAGCTGAAGGACTAGCTGAGGCTGAAACCTTTTCAAGATTTCGATTTTTCTATTTTTTAATGATTTGTAATACTTACTTTATCCTAACTCTGATTTTACTTATTATTCAGATAACTTTAACGTAATCATGCAGCATTGGGGTATTCAAGGGAAAACTAAAATAAATCAAAGGTATGGAATCAACCAGAATAAGTTTTTGATTGCAATTGGTACAGTTTTTCTATCAAAGTACCATAAAATTGATTTAAAGATATAGCCAAGGCACCAGTAATGTTGCAAATTGCTATTACTGCTTGAAATGACTGCTTTATAATTTACTATTTGCATATGACTGCAAAGCCCCTTTTCAGCAACCATTACTCCAGTGTCCTAATGGTAAACTGTCTTGGCTCATCCTCCATTAATCGTGCTTAAATGCTAAAGTATCTATCTATCTATCTATCTATCTATCTATCTATCTATCTATCTATCTATCTATCTATCTATCTATCTATCTATCTATCTATCTATCTATCTATCTATCTATCTATCTATCTATCTATCTATCTATCTATCTATCTATCTATCTATCTAATTGGTTATTAGAGAAACCTTTGTAATTATATTAGCACAGCTTAAACCTGCTGTTTTGTTCAATAAAGCAAGTAAACTGTCTTTCCTTGGGTTGCAAGGTACTGGAATTCCTATTGTTCAATTCTGGATTCAGAAATGGCCAAACTGAAACAGTTTTCTCAAAAAACACATTAGTCTATTCCATGCGACAAATATCTAAGAAAAGGAAGATACCATACCAAGGTGTCCACTATAGTCTTAATAAAGAGGGTAAACTGGAACTAAATATGATAGAAAAAAGAAACTGAAGGCCCAGATGCACAACTGCACAGGAGGATAAGAACATCAGAGTGTGTAGTATAAGAAACAAATGCCTTACGGGTCCTCAATTGACTGCTTCCTTAGACAGAACACTAACTAGAGTATCATACAAAAAGATCTTTACAATGTCTGCTGCAATTGAAGATGATGACATACACGTAGACTTGTATCTTTTCTCCATAACTTTAAAAAAGAGCAAAACCCTTAAATTCCCCTTGCAGGATATTACAGCTGTAGAAGACAGCTTAAAGCACATATCATCCATAACACCCTGTTCGTATTTGGCAAAATTAAAATGACACATCATACTAGATCACCCAGTGATGGAGTGTGAAGACTAACTAGTTAATCATTCAACTCCAATTGCATAGAATTCACAGTTATATCAAAAATGTTTTGTCAAACATCGTGGCAGAAGACAACAAATGCTATACACCTGGTTACTCCTCTGTCCATCAGAGACGTACCATTTGAATGCAAGGAAATGAATATTCGGGTGCCATATGAAAAGTAAGCTCAAGGACAATACATTGTTTTAGTTCAGTTCAGTTCAGTTCAAAGTTTATTGTCATGTGCACAGTGAGGAAACACTCTTCCCTGTACAATGAAATTCTTTCTTTGCTGTCCACACCAAATGACAAAACCAACATATAAAGATAAACATTATCTATCTGCTACTTATTATTTATAAGTAACAGAGGCAGCATAAAGTATAAAAACAGAATAGAAGTATAAAGTGTAATGTGCAGGTAGGTGTGTGATGGACAAGTCAAATACAGTTACAGTTGTGTGAGGTAGATAGAATGAGGTGAACGATGGTTATAAACTCCAGTCAGTTATTTAGGAGTCTAATGGCCTTGGAAAAGAAAGAGTTCTTTAGCCTGGAAGTCCTGCATTTCATACGTGGGGTCCCTTGGGTGGGATCCCTGAGGATCGAGGCAGTTCTCCTGTGGACTCTGCAGTTGTACATGCTCTGCAGAGAGGGCAGTGGGGTCGTGGTGATCTTCTCAGCAGTCTTTACCACTCTGTGCAGGCGTTTGCGGTCCATAGCAGTAGTGTTGCCGTACCACACGGTGATGCAGCTGGTCAAGATGCTCTCAACAATGCAGCTGTAAAAGTTGCAGAGGATCTTAGTCGACATACCAAACTTCCTCAGCGTCCTCAGAAAGTACAGACACTGCTGTTCTGAAAGAACAACTTTAAAAGTGCATTTTATAAGAATTAAGGGAGTTATTTAGTTAAGTGTGCTGCCCAATATAAATACAGACTGGTCAAGGAACCACCTGTAAATTGTCTTCAGTTTCAGGACTTAGTTTAAAAAATAAAAATATTTGTACAACTGTTTTCCATACTTAAAAGTATTAATTATTGAAATGTTTTAATAAAACTGCATATGTGTTAGGTTCCAGGAATAATTATTACTATTGTCATATTATTAGTTGGTTTTAATTTTTTTCTTAATAATAATTTTTTTAAGATTTACTTTATTGTCAAACATTGATTTGTTTGGTGTTACTATCTAGTGATGGCAGTAGCTTGTATGTTAGTGCAATGGTTCTTAAAAAAAATTATTCAAGCCAAAAGCTCTAAATTAATACTTCTCAGGCTCAGCTTTTATCTTGGTTATTTTAAGAGTTTTTCAGATGTTCTTGATAACAAACATAGGCATCTTTTCACATTGTTTTGATCCTGCTGAAGATGTATAAGTTCTGAGGCTACCCCACCTCATCCCACATGCAAGGCAGCAGTCAGCTTGAAGTTCATTGAGGGGAGAATGATTACTCAGTTTAGTTTCACTATACTAGAACTAAATCTTAACAGTCCTTTGTAATTTTGTACTAAAAAACATTCTTTATCAGTTTAATACCAACTTACTGTCTAGAGAAGTCAAGCTTACTGGGAGTCTTTGAAAGGGACAACAGAGCTCTCATAGATCTCTTGATGGTCTTCCTCACTGGTCTTCTTGCACGATCACTCCGTTTTTGTCGAATAGCCTGCTCTAGGCAGATTTAAATCTCTGCGATACTCTTTCCCTGTTTTAATGATTAGTTTAACTGGACTCAAAGAGATAGTCGATGACTTAGATATTATTGTGTTTCCATCCCCTGACTTGTGCTTTTCAATCACCTTTTCATGGTGTGGCTTGAGGTGTTCCTGAATTCCAAAACCAATTGGATGTACCAGTGATGATTTAGGTGTGTCAT
The DNA here is from genome assembly GCF_900747795.2 of Erpetoichthys calabaricus. Lineage (NCBI taxonomy): Eukaryota > Metazoa > Chordata > Cladistia > Polypteriformes > Polypteridae > Erpetoichthys > Erpetoichthys calabaricus. The sequence goes on along the minus strand of NC_041399.2, from coordinate 180,293,888 downwards.
TTTAAAGGGGTTAAATACGTATGTGATCAATTATTTTGTTTTATATGTAGAATTAATTTAGATCACTTTACAGAGACATTTATCACTTTGAGATTAAAGAGAGTTTTTGGGTTGATCAGTATGAAAAAAGCAAAAATAAATCCACAGTGATTCAATTTTGTATAAATCTGAAAATTTCCAAGGATGATATGAATGATGATACAGATGAATTCTTGAGACTAACGTTGAAAAACCTCTTCTACGCAGTGGTGTGCTGGGGAGGCAGCATAAAGAAGAGGGACGCCTCACGCCTGGACAAACTGGTGAGGAAGGCAGGCTCTATTGTAGGCACGGAGCTGGACAGTTTGACATCCTTGGCAGAGCGACGGGTGCTGAGCAGGCTCCTGTCAATCATGGAGAATCCACTGCATACACTAAACAGTATCATCTCCAGATAGAGAAGCAGCTTCAGCGACAGACTGCTGTCACTGTCCTGCTCCACTGACAGACTGAGGAGATTGTTCCTCCCCCACACTATGCGACTCTTCAATTCCACTCGGGGGGGGGGGGGGGGGTAAACATTAATATTATACAAAGTTATTGTCTGTTATACCTGCATTTTTATCGCTCTTTAATTTAATATTGTTTTTTTATCGATATGCTGCTGCTGGATTATGTGAATTTCCCCTTGGGATTAAGAAAGTATCTATCTATCTATCTATCTATCTATCTATCTATCTATCTATCTATCTATCTATCTATCTATCTATCTGAAAGAAAAGAATAAATGAACAATAAAAGTACTGATACCAGAGAATATGTCATGAAATGTAACTCATCAAGAAGTGGTTTTCAGAGTTGCAGTGTAACCTGATTTTATACCCAGACCAAACTAGTTCAAAACGTGAGAGTGAAATGCAAGTCAGTGGAATTCAAAATGCCGATTGGTCCTTTAATGGCCTCTGAACCTGAATTCTTACAGCCTTTGTTATTCAAGAATATATAGTGCTGACTTAGGTTATGTTGTTTAATTCCCAATGCTGGACCTCAGTCAGGATTTTTTAAATGGATAGTAGATCAGTAAATACTACAGTACCTCATTGAAGTAGAATTTTAATCTGGTCTTTCATTGTCAATACAACATCACCAAGAACCGTCACATTGACCACTAGTTCTCATAGCTTTTAATTTACAGTTGATGCCGTGCCTGGGGTGTGATGAAGGTTCACCCAGGAGTCAAGACAAATGTGAACTGAAATGTTAAAAAAAAAAACCAAATGTGTACAGTAATCCCTCACTTATCGCGGGAGATAGGTTCCAAGGCCGACCGCGATAACTGAATTTCCGCGAAGTAGGGACACTATATTTATTTAATTATTTAACGTGTATTTGGACGTTTTTAAACCCTCCCTGTATTGTTTACAACCCACCATTTACTCTATTAAAAACAGGGACAACTGCTAAGCAATATGAAATCGGTAGATAAGTTTACACTTACTGTATAGCGAAGTACACGTAGCAGCTTGTAGGCGGTCACAGCATCGTCAACCTTGTTGCAAAGATTCCTAAAGCAGATTCCATCCAGACTACTGCCTTATCACGTCCACTTGCAACTCGTTTTGCACCCTGGTTAAAGAACACTGCGGCCGTAGATCTTATATGCTTTTCCTCCTTTTTAAATAAAAAGAATCGATGTCCTGCAGCGGAGTAGCTGTTCCCTTCCTTCAACATATCCAAAACTTTTACCTTTTCTGCAATCATTTGCATCTTCTGTTGGTGCTTGGACACGGCCCCTGAAGCATTAGCACGTTAATGATGAATGAGTGAGATGAGACTTCCTGGTTAATGCAACACTCCATCGCTGAGCCAATCAGCAGCACACAGGAACTTAGCTGCGTGCTCTGATTGGGTAGCTTCTCAGCCATCCGCCAATAGCCAATAGCATCTCTTGTATGAAATCAACTGGGCAAACCAACTGAGGAAGCAAGTAAAAAGACCCATTGTCCGCAGAAACCCGCGAAGCAGCGAAAAATCCGTGTTTTGAATTTAGATATGCTTACATATAAAATCCGCGAAGTCGTGAATCCGCGAAAAGTGAACCGCGAAGTAACGAGGGATTACTGTATATTCATGCTAAGCACCACTATGAGGATAAAATAAAAATATATATAGCCAATCATAACATTTCCCAAAGTGGTCTAAAACAGGTACCGTAAAAATGTTCCAATGTATTCTGAATGAATGCAATTTTTGTTAACTCTTTTTAAACTGATTTAATCATGAAATAAAAAGAAAATCACATATAGTAATGTTTCCATTTACATCAGTATTTTCTATGCATTGATCAGAATTGTGACGGAGAAATTCTGTGAAGAATGAACATCAATCAGAAAGAGAAAAATGTTTTTTTGAATGGCATAGAACAAAACGAAAGAATTTAGATAACAACAACAACAACATTTGTGGTGCAGTGGTAGTGCTACTGCTTTGCAGTAAGGAGACTGTGGAAGATTGTGGGTTCGCTTCCCGGTTCCTCCCTGTGTGGATAGCGCTTTGAGTACTGAGAAAAGCGCTATATAAATGTAATGAATTATTATTATTAGCACATTTTCATACAAAAAGTAGCTCAAAGTGCTTTACATAATGAAGAAAAGAAAAATAAAAGACAAAATACAAAATTAAAATAAGATAACATTAGTTAACATAGAAAAGGAGTAAGGTCCGATGGCCAGGGTGGACAGAAAAAACAAAAAAAAAACTCCAGATGGATGGAGAAAAAAATAAAATCTGCAGGGGTTCCAGGCCATGAGACCGCCCAGTCCCCCCTGGGCATTCTACCTAACATAAATGAAAATAGTCCTCTTTGTAGTTAGGGTTCTCACGGAGTCACTTGATGCTGATGGTCATACAGACTTCTGGCTTTTAATCCATCCATCATTGTTGGAACATCATGGAGCTTCGGGTAGATGGTGGTGGCGCAAGTAGTAACATGTTCTAGGTAAGCACAGTGTCAAACTAGTTAGCACCCCAGAATGAGCATCTTCAGCGGAAATCCCACAGATAGTGACTGTTTTTAGGGAGTTTACATGTTCTCCCCGTGTCTTTTCTCAGGGTACTGCTGCTTTTCTCTCCTCCCCAGCCATGTGATGGACTAGTGTCACGCCCAGGGTTGGCTCCTGTCTTGTGCCTGATACTGCTGAGATAGGCTGCAGCTCCAATATGACCATGAAATGGATTAAGAAGATTTGGGAATGTTATTCATGTTTAGAAGTGTCCTAAGCTGTCTCTATGGTTAGGCATTATTATTGCATGCTGTGTATTCATTATAGTGATTAAAAGAGACCGACAGGTTTTTATTTGAATTGTTATAAGCTGACTTCCTGAGAAATGTCAGCTTTACGGATTTCCAGGTACATTTCAAACACAACAAAGAAGATCCGCCGTCCTGTACTGCTCCATGCTCCTGTCAGTCCTTCTTTGGTTCTTTTTTTCTGTAATTTTTCTATTCACTCTTTTGCTGAGTGCTGATATCATCTTGCTTCTGCTGATCCTCTTTCTTTCACTGTTTTTTTCAAATTACCTTTTCATATGCAATACTTACAGTACCATGCTCCCGGGTATACTGGGCTCATAACTGACAGCAGGCTGCTTCCTGCCTTCACCTTTCTTTTCCTCTAAGTAGTACCCTATAGCCTCACTAAGAAAGAAAACATCAGATATGTGTATGTGTATGTGTGTGTGTGTGTGTGTGTGTATTTTTATTTCTACAGACTAGAATATGATAGTCATCTTGACTGACTGGTATAAATTCTGCTCCTTTTTCGTTCTTCTTTCAGTGTCCTGCTATGTTGTTTTGTGCCACTACTACATTCTCAGAATTCTTCTTAATGGCCATGGCATGCAACATCAAGGTCAATGGGAGTGAATGATTTCAACATTGACAAAGACTAGCATCAGGCCATTATATGATTTAATCATAAATATCAACATTAGCCTGCGTCATTAGATGCTATGAATGCCCAGAATGTAGCGGAGTAGTTAGCTGGTTTCAGTCAACTATACTTCGATTTTGCTTTTCCCTCAAGGATTGTGTCCCACAGAAGTGAATCTAATGCAAAACTAACAACGTTTTTGTTTTTCAGTGGTTAATTGGCTATACCAGATGTCAGAAACCTTTTCCATATTAAATATCAATTTTCAAGCATGAGGCAACCAGTGTGCCAGTAGGCAATAGCATATAGTTTATTTTCAGTTTATGCATTCTTAGCTGTACTGTTAATGGAAAGTTAAACTCATCTTAATTATTATTATATTAACTAGTGCCCACACAGAACATGTTTATATTTACTGTTAACATGTACTGAAAAGTAAATTGATAGAAATTGATATAGTGTTTGGGTGATCACTGTCTCTGTCTTTCATAGCTTAGTTGTGCTATGTCTGGCCTGTAAGATGTTAATTTCAGCTGCACATATACACTTTTGAATGATCTGTTGTAAATCAGCTGTGAGGCGGACTTAACACTGTCTTCAGGTTTGAAAAAAATCTGTTTGCATATATTAGTGGATCCAAAAGCAGAGACCAATGCAGAGGCAACCTTGCATTGTCTAACTCTCCCAACAGGCCGCAATGGATGCTGCATGGTTTTGAGCTCAATCTGATGCATTTCAAACTCCTCTATCCCCATTCACTCAAACATAGGTAAGGCCACGTTTTTCTCCTCAGTTTTATAGATTGATTAGAAAAGAAAACATTGGACAATTTTGTTCAAACTCTTGAAATCTGGTGGAGAATTCCATTTCAAGTTCTTGACTGTAGTGAAAGATGTCACTGGGGCTGACAGGCTGATGTAATGACAACATACTTTAATTTTCACCAGAAAGGCCTTCTAAGTATTGAATAAAACTAACCCACTTTGAACCCCCCCCCCCCCCCCCCCCATATAACTGCAGATCGAGTGTATTGAAATGTCATGTAATGTCCATCTAAAACAGATTTTACTAGCCATTGCCCATCCTCTAACACTGAGATGTTCAGACCCTTCTCCTTTAGAAATGTGCAGATGACATCAAATCATTCAACTAACTGCTCCAAAAGTTGCCCATCTCTGAGCCATCTCATAGGCCAATGAAGACGGCTATCCTTGTAAACACTTGTCCATCTGTTCTTATAGCAACTGAAACCATCAGTGGGTCGGTACAAATGGTCAGTAAAAGCTCTTGCTACATCTTCTCCTTTAAAAGTGCCATACACAGGCCTAAATTTCTCAATTATACCGATTCTGTCATAGTATCTTGTAATAACCGCTAGATGTGAGATGTCATTAATATCTACACTTTGATCCACTGCTATACTGAACACTGGTGCATCTGTCAGTGCAACTGATTCCCGAAAACAGATTTTTTCTGCCATTTTGGAAATCTGTCTTTCTACAGTTTTTCTGTGGAATGGACAAATGTTTAATTATGGAAATGATTGTTTTGTTGTTTGGCAAGCTAGTAAATAAAACTTCTGTACTGCTTAGGAAGGCTTCTTTCAAGTATTGTCAATCTGTAAACTGTTTTCTGAGTTTGGTGATACATTCTCAGAGTTTATATTTGCCTTCTGTAGAGTTATAGCGTTGTTTAGGGTTTTAAACACGCTACTTTTCTTTTTATATTTTGCTGATAAATTCCACTTTGTCTACCTCATCCTTGAAATTTTTTTTCCTGCTTCATTTCAAAGTGACACCTTATATTTGATGTTTGGTTCAATCCTTCCTCACTACAAAACTCATCATCCACCCGGGTTGAGAAGAACGACTGCTACACTTGCATGCCCTTTTACTCCGAATTAACACAAGGCCAGATAATTGAGATAATTTGAGCAAAGGTTACTGCAGCTGTTGTGTGTGCGGCTGCTCAGTAAGGAGCATGTGGAATATTGCTCTTAAGTGTTATTTTATATTTAGTTATTTAATCTTGTGTTATACTATAGTAAAATTTGATGACACTATGTACAAGCTTTGCTACAGTTATGTTTTAATGAGTAATAAAGAAGTTTGTGTTTTCTAGTTATTGTTTTTGCATATCAGAGAGCTCTCTGCTTAACCACTAAGAAGAACAATAAGGAAGCAATTACATATCTGGCAATTTGTTGCCAAAAACAATGGTGACACAGGACAGGAGAGAACCTCATCCTGTAAAATCATAGATCACTTCTAAATGCCTGAATGGAGAGGTAGCAGCCAACAGGCAAATTCAGTCCCTTGTTTTCAAACAGGGCATCACAGATGCATACTTATACTCTGAGGGCACCTGAGTAAAAGAAAGAGAGGCTTCGGGGGACTGGCAAGGGGCCAAGGCAGCGTGTGTCAGCAAGGTTGGAGCTGTGCTGCCTTTTCTTGACAAAAACAGGCCCAGAATCCTTGCCCTTTAAGGACAGGAGAAGGCACAGAGGTGACAAAGTGTGGAAGGCTGCTGGAGGTAAAAGTTGCCTGAGTAAGAGCTTTCATAGCCAGACGTACCATAAGCATGAAAGTAAATCCTGCTTTGAGCTTTAATCCTAACCCTTTTTGGAGTATGTGAAGTTCTAGTAGGCTCATGAGTTGGGTGAAGGTTCACAAAAGGGAAGGAAAAAAGGTAAGAGATACAGAAAAATAAAAGAGAAAGTGAAAGACAGTAACTGACATTAGTAATATTCACTCTAAGTGATGGACTTGATTAAGGTTTACAAAATAAGGCCTAGCACAGCAGATGTTTTCTTTGTCTTTCATTCGTATACACCGTGTTCTTTCTTTGTTTTTTCATTCCTTTTTTTGTTTTGGACTAATAGACCCCTTCCTTTGACATTTTTGTACTCTGGTTGGCTGCAGTAGCAAGACAGAACAAACACCAAATGCTCTTTCTTATTATATAACTTTTCCAGCGATTGTCAGTTGTAAGACTTCATTTGCATAATCTTAGCGAGTCAGAGGCAGTCAGTGGTGCACTCCCATGAACAAGTTGTATAATGTGACATGCACTATGACTCATTCCTACTAGTCCATGACTCACCCCAACAAAATCAAACAGGTTTGATTTTACCTTTAGTTGCATAGGTGGGCTGTGTGTGCATGAGAACTGACAACTATTGAGTACTCATCCCGAAGTCAAAATGCCTGCAATGTAGTGACAAAGAATAAGGAATACTGTTGTGTTGGACCACACAAACAAAAAAGAAGCTTGTCGGTCTGGTGTTTCATGCTTTACGTACCATAATAAAATGGAAAAAAGAAAAGAAAGAGAGCTAGAGATTGCGGCTAATCTAATTGTACCTGTTAACTCTTTCGTAGAGCACCAGCTCTGTCAGGCAGCATTCTGTTGGCTGTCAGAATGAGGGGCAAGCAAGAATGACTAAATTTGGTATGCCCAATGATATTCGGTCATGTAAACTGACATGGTCCATCCAGCAAGAAGATCAGCAACAGTGGTTGGTAAGTCTGACATACAGTACACTATAACTAGAATTCGCATAATGTGACATTGGCTTAAGTGGTGTCAGGATTGCTCTGTGGCTCCAACCCTAGCTACTCCTTTTACCTGAAGACTTACCTTACCCTATAACTGTTTGTTGCTGTGCAACATTAATAAAATTTTGAACAGGAAAAGAAGCACAACACAGGCAGATGTAGCTAAAATGTGTCCTGTGAACTCCAGAATGACGGCATTCACTGTAGTTGCTGTATTTATGGTAAATAAATGTATCATTCTAAGTACACTCCCTGAACTCCTGAAACTATTTTCCATCCATCCATCCATCCATCCATCCATCCATCCATCCATCCATCCATCCATCCACTCAATTAAAATAAGTGGATGGAAGGCAGGATCCAACCCTACATAAGGCACCAATCAGTGCCCACACTCACTCACACCCCAACAATCAACATAACATGCACATATTTGGAATGTGATAGAAAACTCCGTGCAGACAAGAGAGAATGTGGAGATTCCTTGCAGACAATGACTGTGCTTGGGATTTAAAACAGATTTCTGCAAGGCAGCAGTACTAATTATCACATCAGCTTGTCTTCCTTTACAGCATTTCATTTATTGCTGTGTTACGGAAAACTGTATAGTATGTACAACAATTAATATAGAAGCCTTTTTGTAAATATTTGCTGTTTGGAAAATAGTTGTATGTATGTGATGCTGCAGCTGTTGTGTGCATCAGTGATGTATGCAGATTAGATTTGTCAGCTTGTGAAATGCTTGGGCCAGGCCAGGCCATAAAAAGTGATGTAATTCTTTAAAATAACCATCATGTTTTACATCTCCAGCTCTCATTCAAAGATACGACAAAAAGTGCTGATAAATGCTTGGATCTGTATGTTTAAATTAAATGCTTTAGATAAATAATTGTTATATATGTCTTGCTTTTTTGGCTATTAACAAACTACTGTCATATGAAATGTTGTAATTTGTAATCGACATGTTTTTTTTTTTAATCATTTATTCTCATCCACCTCCTGTCTGTTTTATTATCATTTATTTGAAAACTGGAATAGGAGTAAATGAATCAGCCTATGAAGAAAGCAAGTGCACCCCCTTCACTCCCCACCCAGTTGCACAATTCTGAAGTGTAAAATTGGGCTCAGATCTAATTGTCAAAAGAGTCACTGAGGGATCAAAAGATGTGGCACTTTTCCAGCCCTGCAGAAGCTGCACTTCAAAGGCAAATGTGAAACGTTCATAACCCTAGAGTTGAATATTTTGATGTCAAATTATGATAACTTTCTAATCGGTTTGATTGCCAGGACCCCTGTTCAAGTTTAAGGAGGTGTTAAATTGTTTTGGTTAATTTCTTTCCAGAAAGTCTTGTTACGTAACTTTTCCAAATGCCTCAATGAACTTGCATATAGAGGTTAAGGAATTAACCTTCGGTTGTAAGGCAATGATGTGAATGTCTTTTGGAGAGATATTGTGGCTATCTTTCAATCAGAGCTGCTCTTTGCAATTACTCTTTCATTGTTCAGGTCATGTTGTGGAAAAGCCTTTGACAGAGGACATGATGAATCACCTGTGCTCCAGCTAAGATCCGATCGGCTTTTTCATCAGGAAAAAATAACATTCAATTCATTTCTCTATCTCTTTCATGTCTGATGCTTTTCATTGGAACAAACTGCCTTAAAAGTTATTCACTGCCTTCTTTCCATGAGCTTCGTAAAGCAAATATCTCGCGGGGAGTTCATAAAAGAATTGCTTTTACTTGCTTGAGGTGCTGACGGCATAGCGTGGTTTGTTATCCTGGGAGCTTAGAAAAACAAAACTTTGGAGAATTGGACGGTGGCTAAATTAAGTGACAGGCGCATTTAATTGCTAGACTTTCTTCTACTTTATGTAAAGGGCTGCCAGTGCTTCTTTGAAGTTGGTTTTCTTTCTACAAAGCCACAATATACATTGGCGTATACAGGCAACTGAGTTTCCAGCTGCTTTTTTAAGGGCAGGGTTTGAGAAATGAAGCTTGCTTCTCGTCACCATAATCCACTGCTAAATAGGGTCAGTGTGCATTGAAGAAATGTGCCTCGTGTACACCAAAGGGTAAAGGGTTGGGAAGGCCATTTCAACCTTTTGTGAAGATAGTTATCTTTCTTAATTATATCGTGAAATGCTTTACAATTCTCTATTGCAATGATTTTTGTTTTTATGCTCCAAGTTAACCTTTAAGAAAATGAAAATCCCAATTCCTTCCATCATCTATCCATCCTCAATCCCAACATCATATTATAATGTTATTGTTTCTATATGCATGTGCAACGAACCACAGCTGAAAGAGGCACTCTAAAAATGATTGCTATTACTGTGGTCATTATGAAAACTCATAAACAGAAAACAGCAAGCATGGTTAGAACGCATAAATAAACAGCCATGGCCTAGATGTTTCCTGATATTCATGCCGACCTTTTCTGTAGCTGTCAGCAATAGGAATAAAAGCTTATCCTGCTCAAATTTGCCTTTTATGAATGTCAATAAAGAGTTCCCCTGTAAAACTCTTTGACATCTAAAATGAATCAAATCTCTGCTCTGCCTGTAAACTGATTGTGCCTGCAGGCTGCTCTTTTTTTTTTTTTTTTTTTTTTGTAGATTTAGCCAGACTTTTACCTGCCAGCTGTACACTCTTGGCCCCGCCCACTCCTTTACAAATCCCAGACAAAACAAACAGCCTGAGTGACAGGAAGTTATCATGTGACCCACCCTTGGCTGCAAAAGCAGCATTCATTCTCTTAATTATCTGACTATTAAAACAAATTTCATTAATGCACTGGGTTAAAGAAGGAAGGTGCAGTATTTAATGTTTTATCTTCCCCTCTCTTTACTTTTGGCAAAATTTTGCCTTTTACCCATGGGGGGGGGGTGTTAATTTAACGACACATTTATGCAGTATCCATAAAGTAAAGTTCCTTTGTATTTCATTTCCGGAGATATTTAATTTATATAATAGTTATTTTTTTGCCATTGAAGCTCTTCCATGTGTGCTTTGCTTGCTATGAAAGGCAATAAAAAACAATTGAATAAATGCCAGGGAAAAGGGCAAACAACAAAATAAAACTAAATAAAAGCCCGCCTCTATGCCTTTTATAAAATGTAAAGATCACAGTGCTGAACAAACAGAGTGTTCTGATTTGTGGTTACCTTTTATTTGTGTTATGCTTTATACTATTAGCCCTTCGAATAGCTATGTAGAAATTTACAGGCATGTTGGTTGAATACCTGGACGCACCCAATACTTTGTCAATTTGTTCCACTGACACCTGGGCAAATATTGGTGCAGAATAATCTGTCATCAGCAGTAGGGACCAGGTAAAACTCTATGGCATTTGAAAATAATTAACACTTTGTGGCAACTCTTAGAAACCTCAGGTGGAAAAAGGTGCACATTGCAAATGTCACAATCAAAATGTCTCCTGTCTATTGGCTATAGCTCCCATATACCCTGCAGAAGAGGCAGACGCGATTGAAGAGGAATGTTCCTTAAGTTTAGTGGTCAGATGTGCTGATGTTGCTGTAAAAAGTTATGCTTAGAGTATGGAGTTGCGATTATAAAAGAGTTGATGCTCCAAAAGTATAACTCAGTGGATGCTGATAATGGCTATGTAATCTGTCTGAAACATGAAAAAATGAACAGATATTGTCCATGACCGATAAGCCTGCAGAAAAGACACAACCGCTTCATAGTCATGCTCCTTTAGGTTTGAAAACTAATGCAGAGATGTATTATAAAAAAGACCGTGTTGGCCCAGCACTTCGCCTTATGTTTTTTATATAAAGTAATTTCTGTCTGAAGCTCATCAGTGATAAAATTGGTTCACACAAAGTATCCATGCAATTGACATGATCTCTGGATTCAATTTGTGGCTCTCACTTTCCACCACTGTTCTATAACACTATATCAGTCATAATTTGGTATTATCAAATCCCAAATTGTGATTAAATTTCAGCTCCGGTGACATAACCAGTTCACTCATGGAGCTTTCATCATGTAACAGTGTTGATGTGTGTAACCATGATGTTGTAAATTTGAATTTTACCTGGAGCATTCAAAACCAATGCTATTCTTGCTTCTTTAGTCTGTCAGTGTGGTATTGTGGTTGGAGAGCTCAGCTTTAAACCACATGGTTGCCTACTGTGTGATACCAATTAAGCCACTTAATTTTATTGTGCTTTAAAATGATGTAAAAAATGCATGCATTATTTGGACAAACAGGAAAAATAAGTTTTGCGCTTATTTACAGAGCCCACATAAATAGGAAGGGTTGGTGGTGTCAGGAAAGGTTTCCAGGCATAAAATCTACTATTGGAGAAGTCTAGTCCAAAAAATAGCAAGCCCATATAAAAATATGAATAGCTATGGAAGAAGAAGAAGAAGAATATGAAGGAGAAGAAGATGCATGTAATGGAATTTGAACTAGTGTGAATCTAACTGTTATTTGATTATTTGCATGAGGTTTACATGATATGTAGGCTGTAGTCAAATGTTTTAGCTAATAATGTTGTGACGCCTGATTAGAAGGAATTGAAATAATTTCATGGTTTGCTTAAGGATTCAACAAAATGCAATAAGTTGATTAGAACATTCTTTGATTGTTATTGCTTTGGTGCCTAGCCCTGAATTTCAAGTCTAAAACAGAAGTGAGAGTAAGTAGAGAATTGCCTGAGCCAACAAGGATTCAATGGATTCAGACAGTATTCAGACCCTTCACCTTTTTCACACTTCACTGTTTTGCAATCTTGTGCTAAAATTATTTAAATTAATGTTTAAGACCCCTCATTGACCCAGTGATCATCAAAGGTGACTGTGTGCAGATGGTGCAGACCTATAAATATCTGGGAGTGCAGCTGGATGATAAATTAGACTGGACTGCCAATACTGATGCGCTGTGCAAGAAAGGACAGAGCCGGTTATACTACCTTAGAAGGCTGGCGTCCTTCAATATCTGCAATAAGATGCTGCAGATGTTCTATCAGACAGTTGTGGCGAGCGCCCTCTTCTACGCAGTGGTGTGCTGGGGAGGCAGCATTAAGAGGAAAGACACCTCACGCCTGGACAAACTGGTGAGGAAGGCAGGCTCTATTGTTGGCATGGAGCTAGACAGTTTAACATCTGTGGCAGAGCGAAGGGCGCTCAGCAGGCTCCTATCAATTATGGAGAATCCACTGCATCCACTAAATAATGTCATCTCCAGACAGAAGAGCAGCTTTAGCGACAGACTGCTGTCACTGTCCTGCTCCACTGACAGATTGAGGAGATTGTTCCTCCCCCAAACTATGCGACTCTTTAATTCCACCCAGGGGGGTAAACGTTAACATTTAACATTATACATAGTTATTGTCTGTTTTTCACCTGCATTATTATCATTCTTTAATTTAATATTATTTATTGTATCACTATGCTGCTGCTGAAGAATGTGAATTTCCCATTGGGATTAATAAAGTTATCTATCTATCTATCTATCTATCTATCTATCTATCTATCTATCTATCTATCTATCTATCTATCTATCTATCTATCTATCTATCTATCTATCTATCTATCTATCTATCTATCTATCTATCTATCTATCTAAAGCAACACTCAATACCTCACAATGATAATATGAAAACAGGATGTTAGAAATGTGTCCACAGTTATTAAAAATAAATTAAACTGAAATATCACATTGACACAAGTATTCAGCCCCTCGGCTATGACACTTAAAAACTGGCTCAATTGCATCCCATTCCTTTGATCATCATTGGGATGCTCCTACACCTCATTTGGAGTCCCCTTGTGGTCAATTCAATACATTTGACATAATTAGTAAAGTTACACACCTGTCTATCGAGGATCCCACAGCAGGCAATGTGTACTATGGCAAATTAGGAATTGTCTGCAGAATTTAGAGACAAGATTGTGTCAAGGCCTGGTTCTGGGGAAGGGAACAAAAAATCCTGCAGCACTGAAGGCTTCCAAGAGCATATTTGCCTTCATAATTCTTAAATGGAAGAAATTTGGAACAACCACAACTCTTCCTAGTGCTGGCCATCTGGCTAAACTGAGCAATCATGGGAGAAGGGCCATGATTAGAGAAATGACCAAGAACCCAATAGTCACTCTGGACCACTCCGGACTCTCTGTCTGAGTTCCAGAGAACCTATGTGGAGATAGGGAAAACTTCCAGAAGGACCACCATCTCTGCAACACTCCACTGATCTGGCCTTTGTGACAGACTGGCCAGATAGAAGACTCTTCTCAGTAAAGATCACATGAAAGCCTTTTTGGTGTTTACAAAAAGGCACCTAAAGGACACTCAGACTGTGATGAAGAAGATTCTCTGTTCTGATGCAGCCAAGGTTATCATTGTGTCTGGAGGAAACCATCTACACAATACCTTTTTAACAGTGAAGCATGGTAGTGGCAGCATCATGCTGTGGATTGTTTTTCAGTGGCAGGTACTGGGAGACTGGCCAATGTTGAGGGAAAGTTGAATGGAGTGAAGTATGGATACATCCTTAATGAAACTCGCTACAGAGTGGTCTGGACCTCAGACTGGGCTGAAGGTTCACCTTCCAACAGGACAACAACCCTAAGCACAAAGCAAAGGCAAAACAAAAGCGACTTAGGGATAATTCTAGGAATATGACAAAAATGTCCAATCAAACATTTCTGGAGAGACCTTAAAATACCACTCCACTGACAATCTCTATAAAACCTGACAGAGCTTGAGAGGATCTACACAGAAGAATGGCAGAAAACACTGAAATCCAGGTGTGATGCTTGTTGCATCATACCTAAGAAGGCACCAGACTGTAATGGCTGCCAATGGTGCTTCAACTAAGTACGGAGTAAAGCGTCTGAATTTGTGTGTCAATAAGATATTTCAGTTTTTTATTTTTAATAAATTTGTAAAAATTACTAAAATCCTGTTTTTGCATTGTCATTTTGGGGTATTAAGCATTACCTGATGTAGGAAAAATGTAAATGATTTCAGCACAAGGCTGCAACATAGCAAAATGTGAAAAAGGTGTTCTGAAAACCTTCTGAGAATATGGCACCCCAGTTAAGAAATTTGAATCTAACTAACAGCACATATATGGAGAAACAGAATATGGTATACTCCCATATGGCTACTGTATGTACACAAGAAGATGCCTAATTAGTGTATTCAGTATCAGTCCCCAATATTTGAAGATGGAAACCTGCACATAAAGACTTATTACTTACGGGATTTAATAATAAAATTATGCCTTGGTCTTTTTCTTGATTCTACAGTTGAGTTGCACTTCATCAATGTACCTGTGAATACTGACAATTTGGGAATGGGGTTTCTTCATGCTTGCTCCACTAATTACATCTTCAAACACTGAGATCAATTATATTTAATCTTCTAAATAACATTTTATCTTTGAATTACATTGACTCTGCACTTCTTTCTTGATTTGATTCTAACTTTCCATTCATATCAACAACTGCAGTTTTGTAAGGTGTCTTATTATTTATTTGTGAACATGAGTATTTATTTTGCATTTTAGAGTTAAAAAATCTCAGTCAAGTAATTTCTTATGAGGGAGAGATAATCAAATTTAAAATATACAGTGGGTCTGACTTCTTTTAGAGTTTTTCTTAAATCACATTAAATATACTCAACCTACACAAAATATTTTCTACAGAATTTACTGAGTAATGCCCTTTAAATGCATAACAATGGACTGGACTGTTATGTCCTTGACGCACTACTTTTCCACATATTTTGATTTTTTTCATCATATCTGCTATGTTTTGTTACAATTAGAGAACAGAACACATCAGCAGGAGTATAGATTACATAACACCTTATCTCAGCTGAAGTTTTTTCTCTACTTCTAAGTTATCTTTTTGTGGTCAAATATTTATTGAATGTAAATAACTACAATGAGAAATAGAAACAAAATTCCCAGGTATCTTATAAAATAAAAAGTTAAAATAAGACAATGATAATGATAGTAGTAACAGTAAAAAGTGGAAGTAGTCTCCCCTAGACTTTCTCGTATACTCAGATATATGGATGGATATTTGAGGAGTAAACCACAAGACAATGATTATATAGTATTTTTATATTATGTACATTAAAGAACCATCAACCACAAATCAAATCAAATTAATAATATATTGAACAATTATTATAAAAGTAAAGTTGAATAAATCGGACTGTGCAGCTGCATGAATAAAAGGTAAAGTATCACTTCTGGTTAGCTGAGCTAGCCCAAAAGTTGATAGAAATCTACTATATGTTTGATAATGAAACAAAATTATAAATTACTTGTTTATCTTTCTAGAAATTATTATCGGTGTAATGTTTATGTTTATTTTTGTTATTTCCTCATAAATTTCAACTGATGTGTCTGATGCCGTCACAGAAGGACAGTCTGAAAATTATTTTTGAAGCATTTGTGGATATAAATCAGAGAATTTTACTTTTTTCATTAACGAGTGGTATTTTTCTGAACCCTGCTGCTTACACACGAATTGTATTGAGCCTTTTGGCCAATAATGCCGCCCCAAAAAATGTGTCGCCCAGGGCGGACTGCCCCCTTCGCCCACCCCTAGCTACACCACTGGTGAAAATCAGGAATGCCAAAATCAAGTGCTGTCACGTATCCGCGATATGCCCATGCACTGTTTTCACTCTTGGATGTTCGCAGTGCCACCAAGAATTCCGAACCATGATATGTGAAACTTTAAAATAATAGTTCTCACAGTTTTTAAAGATAATATAGAAATAAAGCAGTGAATGTGTATGTAATACTCAAGGTTAATACTTAGATCTAAATTTTTGGTATATTTATATTATAATGTTAAAAACTAAATAACGTTACATGAAAATGCCACCCTTATCAAAGTGCCATCTCAGCTAATTACCTTGCCACCTTACCCCATGTGCATATCTGTCATCCAGCTGTGTACAACATTCTGTAATATATGAAGCAGATGACTCATTGATCACCGCCACTGAGAGTTTCAGAAGAGTACAATTGACAAATGAAGCTTCCAAAGATGCAAAGGAGATTGAAACATCAGATTGCCATTGATAAGCTAAGGATATCTTTGTAGCTCTTGTGATTAGATACTTCTCAGTTATTGTTTTACTGTTTGTAAAGTACACATGTAACATCCAGCACTGTATTTATCTTCTGATTCTTTAATTAAACTTACTAACTTACTTAGCAACAGCTGTAAAATTCGGTTCAAGTGAAGTAAAATCTTTCTGTATACACGAACAAAGATGGCTACATTTAAGGGGAGGTGTTTCATTTTTATTGCAAAAAGCTTGACTTTATTTATTGCAGCAAACACACTTCCAAGAAAAAGTGCTAATCTTCTGGTGTCTGGGAAATGGACTGGTTCAGTTCTGCCCAAAACTGTGCGCATTCCATAGACAGAAGCTCCTGCTTCAATTCAGATGACGCTTGATTCTATTGCAGAGAGCATTCATCAAGCAACAAACTTTCTACCCATATCAGTCTTTCAAACACTGCAGTGCCTCAGTAGGAAAACTGAAGTTGTTAGAGCTTGCTGAATGGTTATTGTCATTTTTGTGTAAAAATGTCCTTAATGTAGTAATTTGTGCAGATGACAAGTTATTTGTAAAGTCATTCAGTGTTGGAGAATGCAGCAGTCCAGTTTCTGTTTAAATCCATTATGTTTTTCCACCAGATCTATGACTATTTTGTCCTTTTTGTTGCAAGCAAAGATTAAGGCTGTGCAAGTGATGGTAGATGTCACTCAGACAATACCCCATTACCACAAACCTCTCTTCTAGCATTTTGGATATAAGTGTTTAGACCTTTTCATTATTTATGTCATGGAGAGAATCAACAGAGAATCAACAGTCTCTTGCATAATTTCACAAACGTTTGCTCTTTTTTAGCCACCTAACATTGTCATGTACAAGTAAAACATTTTGCTTAGCTGACATATCTGACAGGAGTTGGTGAAAGGCTTGCTGTGATGAAATACACCATCAACATAACATTGTCCGATATGCTTTTTAAATCCTCACAGATTTTTGTGCAGAAAACACTTGATTATTCAGGCAAGTTGAGCCAGGGAGGTGGACGGGGGACCCTTCCTCTTCTATTAACAGCAAGTTGACTCGTTGCAAACCTAGCCCATTCTCATTGAAAAAAAGTAAACCATTAACTGAAAAATGTATTTCCCCATTGTCTGTATATTGGAATTAGATTTTGCAAATTCTTGCAAAAACATTTCTCATCGTGAAATCTAATAAATTGCCATTGATAGATTCATTTTGTGACATTACATTACAACTGAAAGAAATACCAGTTGCTAGTATTTAAGTTATGTTTGTGTCTTTTGTTAGTAGCCATTGTCGTTTTGGAATGATGAAATTCTAGTAAGTTCCTTCTTACTTTGTCTGTCCCTACTTTCTCTGGAGTAGCAAACAATGTAGTTTTACACAGAATCAATTCATATTTTTTTTCCGGAGAATCCATGCTACGTGGATTGGCTGACTGGAATGGATGGAAGGCTGATGTAGCCTTACTCAGAACATGATCAGACCATAAAAGATTGTCTCCTCGCATAGGTCAGTGTTATTCTTTGCACTTTATCCACGTCTGCAGCAATATTTGCTTTGAAATTTCAAGTCTTGGTATTGAGGTGCCTTCTCAAATCGTACTCTTTAATCACAGAAACAGGACTTGATACAAAGCAAACACACTGTTTTTTCTCCAGTTCCATCTACAACCAGATATATCTCACTCAATCATTATTAAACTATTTTAATCTTTTCTAAAGTTGGGAAAGACATTGTTGACTTTGTTAGGAATTTGCTAACTAGCAAAGATGTGGAATAGTGGTAGAATCTCACTAGATCTTCAAGTGTTGATGTGTACACATCATAATCATCCATCCATCCATCCATTTTCCAACCCACTGAATCTGAACACAGGGTCACGGGGGTCTGCTGGAGCCAATCCCAGCCAACACAGGGCACAAGGCAGGAACCAATCACGGGCAGGGTGCCAACCCACCGCAGACATCATAATCATCTCTTTCTTATTGGACGAATCTGAACTTGGCATATTTATGACCAGAAACACTTTTCTTGAGAAGATAAATGCTTTTTATTTTTTTATGTTCAAAACAGGCTAAATTTCCAAACGGGAAGACCCATATCTAAGTTTTGTAGATCAAATTGATTTTAATTTGCATAATAACACAGATTCTGCTCTAACTTCAATGAGTTTTTGCATTTTTTCAATGCAGGTTTTGACACTGGAATGCTTTGGGTTTTATGGAGTCCAGTGGGTTTAATAGTGGATGGAAGGATGATTATTGTTTTGAGGCCAATCATGCCTTCATAGTCCTCTACCATGTATGCAATATATATGATATGTGTAATTATGAAAATGTTTCGATTCAGTTCATCTAGCTGTTCAGAATTATGGATTTCTGAAGAAGCTGCATGAACTATTGCACCATAATGGGAAGTACCTACATTTTAAAAAATATGCATTTGCCAAAAACATTTTACATTTACTCCTGATTTAAATTAAAAGTGGTTTTCTGATCAGCAGTGCTTCAAAATTGTTTTTGAACATTTCAGTGGTGTTGAGTGCAACATGACATTGTGTGTTTACTTCTTTTGATTGTGCTTTGCCAATTTACTGTCAGTACACTTTTTTATAAACTAAAAGTAGTTTATTTAGAAACTGAACCGAGAATGAAAAACAAACTAAAATGTGAAAAAGGATAGACTCTAGTTACATTTATATTACACGCCACTGAAAAGCACTTATTTCTAAAGGAACTTAGTTCATGAGTTTTGATGGTTCATTTCAAAGATGTTTTCACAAGAATTTTTCATATTCACTGAGCACCTCAGAAAAAGACTAATTTTGTCTTGACTGTGCATCTTGTATGTGTGAGTGGAATGCCACTCACAAATAATTGTATGACAATTTATTTAAAGTTCTACAATATCCTTAAAGTGGATTTTCTGTTTTACAGTCCTACTCATTTTCTTTTTCTTTTCATAGGTTAGAGAAAAGACATCTTAGTACATTATATACACAGTATATAAACCTAGATAGATGCATTGTTATAAAAAGTATTCATCCCCTTAGACGTTTTCACATGTTATTGTTATGCATATTGATTTAGCTTTTATGACAGAAAAATATTCATTAATGTCAAAGTGGTGTAAAGTAATTACAAAAATAAAACACTAAACAATTGATAGCATAAGTATTTGTTATGACACACTCAAATCATCACTGGTTTTAGAAGTCACATAATTAGTTAAATCAAGGTTACCTGTCAATAAGACACTTTACAATAGAGGGTATGGGGCATGGAGGAAAAACTTACCAAATTTGTCAATTTTTCAAACCAAGACAGTTGTCGAGTATCATCTGCATGTTCTGTGTTTCCAACACATGTTTGTAACAACAAAAGAGATCTCCAAATACTCATTTTATTGCATATTCTTGGTATCATATTTCTCGTGAGAAGGATGCATTTTTGATTTGCTTGTGCGAATTCTCACTTAAAAACAGAAGGAAATAATAAAAAAAAACAACAACCAACCATGATGCACAAAAACTTTACAGTAATTTGGTCTGTAGTGTTGCATCCACTCCTCTGGGGTGAGCGGCTGTTGCATAGGAAAGCTAAATGCTGAGCTATCACACACAGATGGTCTTCTACTAAAATGTTTGAATCTCATAATATTGGTGTTTTCTTCAAAAGTGACATATAAATAAACTATTTTACAATGTGTGTGTAATCACAAGATGTGGATCGATACTCGACACCTGTCTTGGCTTGAAAAATGGACATCTTTGGTAAGTTCTTAAGCTTTTCACCCATGCTCCATAGACTACAATGTAAAGTGCCAGTGCTGGGCAAGATATTTTTTTAAAACTATACAAAGTGATTAACTTTAGAACACAGTTTTGCATGGCAAATGCATAGCAAGCTTGTGAAGAAATGACTTGGACTTGAAAAATATCAAATTTATTCTTTAAACATTTACAGATTCTAGCACCTTACTTGCATTTCTGTGAATGTTAGAAGTAAAATTTCAAAGACATCTTTAGATCCCATTTGGGAGACACATTATTTTTTTAACTATCTGATTAGAAAAGAATAAGTCAAGAAAATTTTAATATAGGTCTCATAAGCACAAGAATTGGAAAAGTGAAGAATGAGTATTCAGATTTGTCCTTGGCTTTAACAGATCTGCTTATGAGGAAAAGCAAAAGTACATTCTCTGTAGATTTTAAATACTAGTACTGTAAGTATCAAAAACTTACATTTTCATTTAGAAAAGACTTAGTTGTCTTGTTAATGGATAGATAATTACACTAAATAAATCAAGCTTCAAGATAACTTCTTGTCATTCTGCCTTAATTTTGCAGGTCCCCAATTTTTAGTGAAGAGGAGCAGTGTTACATACTTTTCTCCTCATAAGACATGTTATGAAATACTCTTTTTAAACTTATTATATCTAGAGGAGAAAGACAGGCTTAATTAGATTTAAACATTTCAACTTAAACATTTTGTCCTGAGCTTACAATCAAAGACCAGAATGAAATAAGGCTACTCATCATTTTTAGCAACATATATTACACACATAATATTTGTAACTTCAGAATTAAAATGGGTGTTGATGCTCATATGGTGTGTAGATTCTTTCTGGATATGGCAACAAAGGAAAGCCAAGAGTCGCTGTTGTATCTGGTTGTACTTGGAGCAGCTCACTGGCAGCAATCTTGTCATCTAAAATTCAAAACTAAACTGCAGTGCCTGCTTTATTTCCTTTACACAAAAACCCAAATTAACAAGCTGTTTGTGTTCAAGTGGAAACAGGTGTCTCAGTGGAAGCGTCTTTTTTTTTTTTTTTTTGGGAAGCAGCAGCAGCTTAAGCGTCTTGGCAAAAAGTGAAATGTCTTTGGTTATTGCTTCTCTCTCTCTCTCTCTTAACTAAACTGCCCTGATGAACACATCAAGAATCAGAGCCCCCCTGCCATTCAGGGTTGCGAGTGCCATTGGTATGCATATACAGTATCTGAGGCAGACATGAGAATGTCTGGCTGGAGAGGTTTTCAGAAGGGCACAGTGCAGCTTTCCTTATTCAGCATCCTAATATAACCCAGCCCATCCCTCATACTGAGGAAGAAAAAAAAAATCTGCTGCATCCTTTATACAAAAACAGCTGTAGGCAGATACGAAATAGCTTGTACTATTGAAAAACAAGTCTTGTTATGTCATTTCTTTAAAAGAAATATTGAAAATATAGTATGTATCACTCAAAATACATTGTGTATTTTTTTAGTGCCGTTACAGACTAGCTTTATTATTGCAATTGATAAAACAGGAATTAGCTTTATCATCCACTGGACCAAACCTGCTTGACTGATTTTGTAAAATGTTCTCAAAATTGGTACAGTCCCTAGATGATGTGTGGCTTTTGGCTGATGCTCTTATTCTGCCCAGACAGCAATCTTTTCTTGAATCCCTGGATACATGCTCCATAGCCCCAGTTAGCAACCTTTCGTCTGAGTGCTTCTGGTTTGAAGCCATAACTAGTAAATTGTATCTTTTTGTGGTGTTTTCTACTGCAATAGTTCCTTTGTGTCTAGTTTAGCCATTATGTACATTTTAATTGCTAAAAATATTTAGTAATAAGCAAAGGATAATAAACATGTTAATCTTTAAAACAGTCCAATGATCTACTCCATATACTGTACAAATGAACTGCAGCATATAGGGATTTGCAATCACATCATAATAATTTATTTTGAGCAGTGACAAAATAAAATAATGTGAGGATACCCTATGTAATAAATAAGCTACAGAAAAACATTCAAGCACAAACCCCCAGTGCAGCCCGAGATTGGGGGGGGATGAGAACCCTGCAAGGATGGACCCAAGGATGATAACGAATTCAAAATGGAAGTATGATTATGCGATGCATCTGCTGCAAGGCCTGCAAGAACCAGCGAGGTCTTAAAATACAGCAGACCAAAATTAAATGCTTGATGCAGGAGCCTACGGCACACTTCACAAGGTCTGACCCTGGTGAGACGCAGGAGGAGCCTGGCCTGGAATCACCCCACAGAGCCCAGCACCTCCAAACATCTGAAGCTCTGTTACTGGGTGAAATAGTCCAAAAGGGGCAGGTGAAATGGCCCCCAGCCAGCAAGCAGAGAGGTGGCACCAATTTGGGAGAGGATGCTCCCCGAATAATAGCAAACATGTGGAAGGGAAATGCTGACATCTGCCTGTAAGCTGCCTGAAAGCCATGTCTGTAGTTATCGTGAGCTATCGAGCAGAGCGATTTGGCTTGGGGAAGGAGTAGACTGGCAAAACACCCTACATTATGAATCAGTGGAAAGAAACACCCAATGCAACAAGAACTACAGGCCCTCACAAAGCAGTATAAGAGAACAGTGGAAGAGGAGAATATGATATTGTGACAACTGAACCCAGGAAACATCACTGATGATGCGTCCCAGCACATTTGTAGGATGTATCTTTTACCTCTGGTTAAAAAAAAAAAAATCATATATATATATATATATATATATATATATATATATATATATATATATATATATATATATAAATTATATATATATATATACTAGGGGGCTTTGACCCCTACTCGCTTCACTCGCCCACCCCTCAACCCATTGGAGGCACGCTTCATGCTCGCCACTTTGCGTCTCTGCTGCTCGTGTTGTGAAGGGTGGGGGCTGAACACACGCTAAGGAGATGCGGACGGGTCAGTTACTGGCTTGCAGCTGCTGCTACCAAGCTATGTGTTCTGCATGCCGTGCTGTGTGTCGATCAGTTAAAAGCCTGTACAGAAGCTGCTGTTGCCGTGCTGCATAATCTGCATGTCATGCTCCATGATGATCATTTAAAAGCCTGTACAGCAGCTGTCCTTTTGTCTCACTTTCTTGTCTCATGGGAAGTTAAAGTGTCTCCAAGAAATTGTTTGTAAGTAGGACGTGATGTGCAAGTAGTCTCGCAGGACTTCAAAGTGTCTCTCCGAGATGATCACGTCTCGACCCAAGATTATATATATATATATATATATATATATATATATATATACTAGATGCAAGAGCAGGATTAATATCCAAAATTCCGGATTGACTAGAGAAGAGCACCAGCCATTGTCCCATGTGCCACCCTCTGTAGTATCAGATTTTGCTACTTTAGAACAGCATAAATTCTTCCAGGCTTTACTCAGTTCAACAAGGTATTGGGAACATTCACTAAGAATTTTGGTTCATTTTAACTTGATAGCATTATGTGGTTCAGAGAGATATTTCATGCTGTAAACCTCTCATTCCATATTGTTCCAAACGTTGTCTGTTGGATTGAGATCTGGGAGCTGTGTAGATCATGGGGCGTAATCTGAATTCACTGTAATGTCTGTTTAACCCGCTCAAGATGATGTATTCTTTGTGATACAGCACATTATCCTACTGAAAAGATCCATTTGAAAAGCATAGACTGTGCTTACACATCCTGACATCTTCTCCTTGTACTCACAGCCCAAGACACAGAAGTGACCTAAACTCTGAACTAGACAAGCGGTTTAGTTATGGACTCACTCCACGAGCCGTCTAAGTTTTTAGATTTGCACTGTGGTTACTGCCAGTGGCCAGCCATGAATCTGTGACATCTGAACACTGCAAGCGGAATGCTGACTTGTGATGTCAGCTGAGATCACTCTATCTCATTCAGCCCCGATTCCTGCGCAGCGCCACTGCACTGCAACAAACTTTTTATAGGTTGGGCAGCTCATATCTGCAGCAGTGGAGTACCTTTGACTGCATCAGTTAGGGAACTCTCTGTCTAGGCTTGGATATCTCTAGCAAATGACCTAAATTACTATAGCTGCCATTTATAGTAGGAAAGAAACATGGGTCAAACAAGGTGGTGTCAATACATCTACACTGTTCACTACGTACTGCCACTTTATACTGCATCTGATCCACAAATCCCTCTCCCTGTTGATCTTTCCCCTTTGAATACTAGTTTGATGAGAGATTCTTTGCTTTAAAGCTGAGGCAAAAGTAACTAACATAATATTTATCAACAGAGTATACAGATAACTCTGCAGTTTTTGTCTGTTCCACGAAAGATTTCCAGACTACTCTGAACCTCTTCCCAGAGGACAACATAAGACTAAGACCATACCTCAACATTGGTGAAATGGAGATTCTCCAACTTGGCATCATCATCTCTGCAGAAACACTGGAGGTTTATCATTGCTTTCCATAGCTTGGATGCCATGTATTCTAAAGGGCAATCATTGAGAAGAAAATGCAACTGTGGCATCATCTCCTTCATAAAACCATAATGTCAAGTTATTGAGAGCAGTGATTTCAAGAAGAAACGAAGCTAATGGTCTATAAGAGCATTTGCATTATTACGTTCCTGTAACAGTAAGACTTGGCTTACTTATCATTGTCACCTAAATATTGTTGAGAGATTTCACTAGGGAAGGTTGCCACACTAATTCCAGCATTCTGACTGAAACAAGCTACAGAATCAGCTCCATGAGACAGGCCACAATCTCAAAATTTCTGACTTCAATCTCCCCAGACAAGCTCTCTACTCACATCTGAGGGAAGATCAGAGAACTCCTGAAGGACTACCTTACAAAAGGCCGGAACACCCCATATGGTGCATTTAATTTTGTGACTGACAGTTTCTCTAATGACATGGACAAAAAGAAAGAGAATAAACAGCAGAACCAAGATTGGTTAAAATTGATTTGAAACAAAACCCTCTGCCCTGACTGACCCAGGATCTGTGACTTGAGGAATTGGCCGTTTAAAATCACTCATAAAACATCTGAGTACCTGGAACAGATCTGCACATTGAATGCAGTTCCACTCTCCTTCACAAGGGACAGACCATTCTGACAACATAGCACCTAAAATTACTATTAAGAAACTTCCAATTCAAAAAAAAAAATTAGGGTAACTATTGTTGCATTAATGTTACAGTTGCTACACTTTAACCATATCCTCAGTTTAACTATATATAAGCTGTGTAAATTTTGTTGTAATGTCTTTTAAAAAAATAGGAGGAAATACAAATGTTGGAACAACTACAATGACACTTTCAGTAAGATTATACAAAAACAAAAAAACAAAAAAAACAAAAACAGGTTTATCCACTGTGCCTTGCTGAAGAAAGCTTTTGGCCTTTACTGTAACCCAACCTTTATATCACACACATTACCTGCATTAAATAAACTGCACTGAAATGCAATTCTTTATGTCACTTTCGCAGTGCTATTTTATTTAACAGTGATGTTTTCTTTAAGGTGGCCATCTTCATCTAAGATGAGAAGACAGTGTGGAAAGAACAAGACTGGAAATAATGTAAAAACATCTATGACAGGAAAAAACTAAAAAAAGTACAATATGTCAAATGACAGTGTTAAATACAGTCTGTTTACATGCACATTTCTTGTAACTGAATGATAAATGTTACCCTCTTGGGGATAAATTTGTGTACTTCTTCACCTTCAACAGGAAAATCTGCTAATACAAATGCATGTATGGATAGAAAATTAAAGCTAGGTTTCTAAAGGGAAATTTGGTGTTTGTAAATCCTAATTGCATTTTTAGAAGGGTCAGCCAATATACACAAACAAGACATTATACAACCTTCAAATAGTTTCAATCAAGTCTAAACTGGAGGTTATATTTGTTTCTGCCAAATATTTGAGCATAATAGTGGAAAAAAAACTACTTAGTTTTCTTTAATAAATATGTGTACATTACTTGTTCAGTGAAGTATTAAATATACTAAATATATACACATTGCCAAGTGCATTGTGCAATCCGAGTTTCCATAAAAAAGCACTTGTTCATGAAGTAATATGTAAGTACAGTTCTTGAGTGAAGTCTTTTCTGATATACTTAACCCTCTTTTCTGTGCTATAATGGTAGGGTATTGTGTCATGTTAGCCATTATGGATGCAATGAAAAGTCAAGCAAAATGACACCTTTTATTGGCTAACTAAAAGATGCAAGCTTTCGAGATAGCTCAGGCCCCTTTCATTTTGCCTGAAGAAGGTGGCCTGAGATGCCTCGAAAGCTTGCATATTGTAATCTGCTCAGTTAGCCAATAAAAGGTGTCATTTTCCTGTGCTATAAAAAGTCTTCATTAACAAAAATGCCATATTGTGTTTTAATTTCTAATGATGTATATTGAAACACAGTCTATTCAAACAGCCAGAAGGGTTTTCATATGTAAATTATGTCACGTTAAAAGATCTTTATTATTTTATAATTTGTAAAGTTGCTAGTTAAATCCCCATCACTAATGTGTAACTCAAACTAAGTCGCTTTGATTAGTGTACTTTGGAAAACTGCATGCTAATGCATGCTGTGTTTGTCACTTTATTAGATCTCTTTGCCCTTCACATAGAAATTAACACTCAATTATAATCAGATCTACTTGCTCTTCACATAGAAATTAGTGCTCAGTTATTAATAATATCAGATATGAAGGCAACAAACAGAGTCCATTCTAGCGACATCAGGCAAAAGGCAGGAATCACTCCTAGATGGATCAAACCTCCTTCACAGGCCATACTTAAGTCCAAACCCACTCTCAATCACTCATTGAGTCACCAATTAAACCTAATAATTTATCTTTCGATTATGAGAGGGGAAAAAAGAACTACTCAGGGAAAAATCCACTTAGATATTGGTCGAATGTGAAAAGTCCATATTATCAGTGCTGGGGAAGGGTATAAACCAGCAGCTGCCAACTGTTATCTAGCTAATTTTTGTGAATATATTTATTTTAGATTATTTAATCTAAAAAGTTATTTATGATTTTTTTCCATAAAATGTAATGTAACAATTACCTCAATTACAGGCCTGGTCACTGTCATTGTGAAGTTTGCTTGCATTCTCTGCGTGGATGCAGTTTCTCACAAAGTTCTACCAAAAATATGCATTTTAGGTTGATTGGTGACTGTAAAAATTGACACTGAGTGTTGGCAGAGATGTAGTGTGGTTTCTTTAGAGCCATGATTCTAGGATCACCCGCAGCTCTCTTTAGCTCTATAAATGCCTCACAGTAAGGAGACCTGGGTTCACTTCCCGGGTCCTCCCTGCATGAAGTTTACATGTTCTCCCCGTGTCTGCGTGGGTTTCCTCTGGGTGCTCTGGTTTCCTCCCACAGTCCAAAGACATGCAGGTTAGGTGCATTGGCGATCCTAAATTGTCCCTAGTGTGTGCTTGGTGTGTGCCCTGCAGTGGGCTGGTGCCCTGCCTGAGATTGACTCCAGCAGACCCCCGTGACCCTGTGTTAGGATATAGTGGGTTGGATAATGGATGGATTGAATGGATGGATGGATAAACGCAGATTTCACACATTTAAAAAGAAAGTACATCCCTACATTTATCACTACCTCAAATATCTCTAAAATTAGAATCATGTGCACCTGACTTGCACATCATTAGAGAGGATCTTGGGTGAGCCTGTCTCATTTAAACGTCAGAGATGTTGTGTAGTTTGATGTTGAAGTGTGTGTTATCACCACACCGAGATCAAAAACGCTCTATGAAGTCTTCAGAAAGATGGCTATAAATGCAAACGAAAGGATTTAAAAAGGTCTCCAAACAATTGGCAATCAATCATTCCTCTAACTAGGACAATTAAAACAACTGCCAACTTCTCCAGGGCAGGCTGTTATAGCAAATGCAACCAGAGAGCAGAACGTAAGATGCTGAAAAGATTTTATGAACCCCACCATTTCATTGCAGCACCTAGAGGTAGCTTTTGCTACTGTTGATGTCAAAGTGCATGAACCTACCATAAGAAAAAAGAATGCACAAATTAGATCTCCATGGTGCTAAGAGGAAACCTTGGATATCCAGAAAGAACATCAGAGCAGGACTAAAGTTTGCCATGAACACCCAGGTGAAGACCAGGACTTCTGGAACAATGTGCTCTAGACAAATGAGGCAAAGATAAAGCTAGTTGGTCTAAGTACGAGATGACACGTTTGGTAAAAAACAATAGCAGCATTTGACCAGAAGAACTTGAAACAACTTATAAATCATGCTGGTGTAAATGTTATGGTTTGTGGCTGCTTTGCAGCATCAAGACTTAGGCTGCTCACCATCATAGAATCCACTATGAATTCTTCATTGTACCAGACAGTGTTTGAGGATAATGTGAGACCATCTGTCAGAAGACTGAAGTTCAGCTAAATGTGGACCTTGCAACATGACGATGACTCAAAACATACCAGTAAATCCATCAAGGAATGACTGAAAAGAAATAAATGGTGGGTTCTGGGAATGGCCAAGTCAAAACCTCTTACGTCACATGCTCTGAGGGGAATTGAAATGGGCTGTGCACACTGGACACCTCTAACAAATTGCACATCTGAAAGACTTCTGCATAAGAGTTGTGGGAAAAGGTTTTTTTCAGATCAAATTCAGAGACGGGAAGATAGTTAAAGCAAATGTGTACTTGAGAGGGGAATACAGGCTGTTAGATGCGATGGTTAACTTACTTTTTCCACAGACAGAATTGAAGTATCTGTTAATTTTTGGTTGATTAAATGTTGCAAAGTCAAGTTTTCATTGTATTTTTTCAATTACATCTCCTTTATCTAAAGTTATTGTTTAAATAAAATACTAAGTCTCCATATATTCACATATGTTAAAAAAGAAAGAAAAAAACGTGGGGTGTACTCACTTTTTCACAACTGCATTTTACCTTAATTTTCAACATATACAAGATAAAATCCTACATTTTCTGCAACATGTAACATGCGTACTGTAAATAGAGTGCTGAGAAAAACGGTGCCTATTCCTGCAGCTGTGACTCTCACCAAGAAATGAGGTATAGAAAATGAGATGAGATAATTACTATAAATAGCAAGAAGTGTGGGAATTCCTTCCATTGATAAACAGCATGGAGTATGTGAAAAGCAGCTGCAATCAGTCTCCACCATGGTGCCATTTTACAGTCAGTTACACTGTTACACTTACCTGAAGTGTCATGGCATATCATTTCATCCTTTTTCATTGACACCTTATATGTCAGAACAAAGATTCTGAAGGCAGGTTTGCACCAAATAAAGAAACTGAACCAAAACAGGCTGCTAATTGTCAGGAACTAAATGAATAAATGCAGCGTGTTGGTTTGAATGGATTGACTATAAAAAGTTTCAGAGCCAATGCAAACTCACTTCTGCTTGAATAAAACCATCTACCTTAGTATGCTCTGCTTTGCTATCTGTAACTTTTGGACTTGATATAAAACTGAAACTGATTTCTGATGAAGCAGTGACCATTTTCCCACCCTCATTTTCACCTTCTAAATAGGCTAATGAACCTATGTCACACAACACCAGTGTCTAAAGATTTATATTTTGCATGCACCATAGCTTCAACATGTGTAAAACATGAGCTGCTTTAGATTCAATTAAACTGAATTGTTAGTTCCTCTGTGCGTATGTGTAAAACTTGAGTTACTGGTAAGGATTTAACAAATTGTGAAGAATTTTAAAGTGTTCAGCTAAGCTTCACCAAGCTGATATTAATTACAAAGAATCAAATGCCACCAACACAAACATTTGTTTCCTTTATAACTTGTCTTTACATATTTATTGACTATACATTGATTAGTTATTGCTGTAAAAGTTGGATAACATACAAATGCAATAACAAAATAAGAAATTTAATTTTTTACTAATTTTGTTACAGAACTCTCTCCTGATCAAGATGAGCACAATTTATATTTTCCACATGCATCAGAGTTACACATCTATCTGGTTCGTTGTCCCCTTTATACATTTTACATAAGGATTAGAAATACATAGAAACTTTGATAAGGTCGACTTGCAGATGCTGAATGAGTATTTCCTTGGATTGTAATACATAAATGTAAAATCTTTTAGAATATTTGCCCACAGTTACCTCTGTCACATTGGAACTCAGTTTTCTCCATTCACCTTTGTGCTATTTGAATTCATCTCTTTTATAAAACTGCTATAGTTAGTGTTACCTCTTTACTAGAACCAAATGATTCTATAAAAAATTGATTCAATAGCACATTTTGTAAATTCTGCTCAAAATTAAAATAATTTAAATACTTTTTAATTATATTTAAGCTGACTTAGTATTTACAACTGTATTACTTTCTTTCATTAGCATCTTTACAAAATAACTTTTTGACTCCATTCTTTTCTCTAATGTCTTACAGAAATTCTCTCCTACAAAACACTCCAGCACAAAAATTTAGAATTTTGTAGGTACTGAAAATAAAGACAAAGAAAGAGGGTTGGGGACCAGCAGGATGCCTGGTTTATTGGTAATGTCCAAAAGATGAAGTTGGGGCACAATCGTGCCGAAACAAACCAACTGTTGCCATTTGAAATAAAAAATATGTATGAACATTGAGTTCTGGTTGTCCTGCGGGCTATTACTGGGACCAGAAGGGGTGGGATTTTACATGTACTAGACATGACCTCAGTGGTCTTCCAGGGTTTTCTCTCCCCCCTTTCTAAGGGAACAGACAGAACAAATGTTAGCGGTGGTGTCACACATAATTCCTTCCCTGTATTTGTCCAGCACAAACCTGTAACAACGCTCCTGATGCTCATATGTCTGACAGTACTGTCACAGAATCATTTGGAGAGTTTCAACCAATGGGCATACTAACATGATATGGGTGAGAAAATTATGGTTTCAACCAGCAGAATCATTAACAGCTTGAGTAGTTTACCTAGTTGGCTGCAGGCAGTTTCAGGAAAGAAGGTGAATTCATTTTAACTGTCATAAAATGATTTTGATGCCCTTCAAAATAGGATTCCCACAGAAAAAGGCCACAATACTGCAGTTCTGAAACCTTATACAATGCTACCTATGTCAAAGCCTGTGAAACACATTGAATCAGCATGGTTGACCCAATAAAAATTAAAGAAAAATAAATTGGAATGTTATCTTTTTTTTTACCTGACATTAAACATTAGAAGCTAAACAGTCCATAAATCATATTTCTACACTGGTTTCTATATTCACCCTATTCAGTTACTCTTTTGTGCTTTCTTTATATGCATTGCTGGTTTGACTATATACAGTACATTATTGACTTTCGTATACTATACAAGTATAAGAAAGACTTTCAGGTGCCTATTGGGAGTTTGCTTGTTAGCTATAATAGTTTAAGTGCATTTATTCTTGGTGAGCATATATTTTTGTTTGTGTCCATATACAATTAATATAAATATGAGCTATACGAGTTTCTGTTCACATATACTCGGCTTGAACAAAATGCATGTTGCTTTACATTGTGCTTATACCCTAAAGGTATCCACATAAACTGTATTAATTAGTATTTGTTAACTATTGTTTCAGAAATTTAATTGGTTTTCATCATTGTAAGTGTGTTTATATTGCTACGTTGTGCAGGAATAATATTAGTTTGTGTGTGTTTGAATGGATTTCTGGTTTACAAGCACATACTGTTATGATTACTGCCAGAAAGGCACAGTGGAGGACTGCGTCCAGTAAAAAGGAAAGTAGTGGATGAGCAAGCTTGTGATCTGAGACAGTATACACACAGAGTAAACAAAGAATACAAAATTATTAATTCAAAATGTAAAACAAAAATCAAGGTCAAGGAAGTGAGGCAAAGGTGCTAATGCTACATTGTTCTTGAAATAATCTTAGCTACCTCTAACACTTGAGAGCAAAAAAGAGTAGTGAAAGGAAAGAAGCTGTGTGACACCATCTTATATAAAAGGGTCAAGTTGACACAATTTAACACGTGACCTGAAAAAAACAATGTGGGCATGGCCATGTAATATGGCTGCAACTATCAATAAAAACAAAACACAAAATGGTGTCTGCTAAATAATTACATACTGTAATAATTAGAAATAAACAAATTGCATCAACACACAAAGTATGAAACTGAGTAGTTAGAACACATGCCTACTGTATAGTTTATGTATGTATTATAGTGACATACATGTATATAACATTGGTTGATCACGTCATCTTGAAAGGGCAGGACGTCCTAAATAAAATACAAAGCTCACACAAAACTGAGGTTGCCTCAAGCTGGCAATATGTAATGGCAGAGGTTTTGAACACTCATCTTGAGGTCTCGTGTAACAGTCCAGATCCTGTCAAAATAAGGAAATTGACATCTATAAAAAAACATTCTAAGAAATCTGTTTTTGAAAGCCCCAATAGA
Source organism: Erpetoichthys calabaricus (assembly GCF_900747795.2). NCBI lineage: Eukaryota > Metazoa > Chordata > Cladistia > Polypteriformes > Polypteridae > Erpetoichthys > Erpetoichthys calabaricus. Next base: position 180,261,137 of record NC_041399.2, on the reverse strand, counting down.
TTTAACCCATTCAGTAGTTACAATGGTGATAAGTAATGGATTGTGTTGTCTTTATGCAACAAATATAATGTTTATGCAAAATTCAAAATGGGAAACTGCACAAATACGGGAAGTCAGAATACTGAGTGCAAACATAGGGTGGAGAACATTAAAGATGTCAAAAATGGGAAAACAGATGGTAATAATGTTAAATTATTGTGAATTGTTAAAAAAAGTAAAAAATACAGACAGACTTCATAAGTAAATGAAAACCATTATTTTGAATATTTTACATTTGGTAGCTAAACAGATCTTCAATGAATCATGTTATTCCGCTAGTGCCAACATTAAAAACGGGAATATCTGTGGAAAATATATTCCCTAACATGTTCTGCTTCTGAGCCTCAGTCTTGTCAAAATATTCATCTATAATCTGATAACACTTAAAATGTGTCTTTCCCTAAGCATTCTTTGTTCCTTTATAATTTGATATACAGTTGTTTACACTATACTGTATATATACTGTCCCAAACATCAGACACAACTTCACCAACACAAGTCCTGGTTTAAGTAAAAGGTTTAGTTACACAAGTACCTTCCAGTACAGACTTCTTATTAAATACAATAAAGTCTTCCTCTTTCACTCTCTTCTTCTCTTCCACTCCTCCCCAGGAAGTGTTGCCTATCCTTCACTCCCAAGTCCAAATTCCCTGGATGAGGTGATGTGGCTTCTTTTATCTTTGATCTGGGGACACTTCTGGTGCTAAGACATAGCTCGCTGGAAGCACTTCTGGGTCCAATGGACGTCCCTCAAAGTGGGGATTGTGAATTCCGGCAGCTTTCTCTTGCGGCCCCATGGAACTACAGGTCCAAGAATGCCTTGCGGGTGTCTGTCCTAACCCAGGGATATTGCCATCTAGTGTACTGGGGGAGAAAGTACTCTTATTTTGTTATCTCCCCTGGTCCTTCTACTGTATTGGCCCCCTGTCCGGGCAAGAATCCCTGTTACATCCCGGCTGGAATACAAGCTCATAAGTACCGTCCTTTACAATATGGAAGCTATATGCATAGTCTATGGCAGGATTCTCAAACTCCAGTCCTGGAGGGCCGCATTGGCTGCAGGTTTTCATTCCAACCCTTTTCCTAATTAGTGACATGTTTTTGCTGCTAATGAGCTTCTTTTGAATTAATTGTAGTTGACTTGTTCTTGAAGACTCAGACCCCTTAATTGTTTCTTGTTTCCTTACTTAGCAGCCAAACAATAAGGAGATATAAAATGAATCAAAACATGACCAGCAAACTGTGTCCATCATACAGTATCTGAAAATAAAGTAAGATGAAGGTCTCAGGAATGTTGATCAGCTCCGATCCACAAAACATTTCAACAGTGCTCTTAGAAAAGAGAAAATCAACAATTTCAGAAATGTCTGCTATTGCACAATGAGAGCAGCAACAAGCCGTGGATTTAAAGAACAGGTTTAATTAACAACAAGACTCTGCGCCTAATTAAGCAACTGGTTGGAGTGAAATTGGCGGGAATTTGAGGACCTGACTTAGCTGGTTTTCTATTGGCCCACTCACTTCATTTCAAACATTTCATTTCTGTTTGGGTGCCATTTAAGGAAAGAAATGAAGCAATTCAGAGGAACGAGGAAGAAATTCAGGGAAACAAATCTTAAAAGACAAGTCAATTAAAATTAATTCAAAAGAAGTTAATTAGCAGCAAAAACAGGTCATTAATTAAGAAAAGAGTCAGAATGAAAACCAGCAGTCACTGTAATCCTCCAGGACTGGAGTTTGAGAACCCTAGACTATGGGAAATGTGTATTTACGTAATGATAAATACTGTACAGAAACATTGAAAGATTGATAAAACATAAGATAATCTTGTCATCGTTGTTTAATTAGGCCATTTTTTCATTCACATTCTATATTTGTTTTTTTCTTTACAAAATTGAGTTTAGCTGTAGTTTATCCTAGTAAAAATCTCAATGCATGTTAATATCTCTTCTCTTCTTGTCTTTACAGAGAATGCCAAACCTGCTATGGTTTGTAACTTCTTATTTGTAGTAATCAAAGCCATTTTAAAAAGCATTACGTTTGTCATGTTAAAATGTTTGTGCAAGAGTTCTATGAATCTATACCTATCCTAAGATGTCATAGATTTTAAAACAAAGATTTGTTTAAAACATTTGTATTAAAATACAATTACTAGTATACAGAGACCATTTTTAAAGGGATATGTATTGTAAAAGAAAGATACAAAAGAAGACACGAACAGCGTTTTATAGTAAGGTTTGGTTTCAATGTGAAGGCAGGCATTGGGAAAGAGCACACTGAGAAATAAGCCATCAAAAATGAAGTATGACAATGTTTAGGTACTTTATGTTTTTGACTTGCTGATCAGGTACAGTAGTTCTGAAGGATGGCCTGCTGTTCCATTTCTAAATCTACCTTTATGCACACCTATTCCCTCACACAAGGCAGTTCCTGCTATTAACCAGCATGATATGGCAGAAAAGAGGAATTATTCTGCATTAAGAAGAAAGAAAATGTATAATTAGAAATTCAGCATACTTAATTGAATACAAAACAGTCTAGCAAGAATTATTTGTTAGTCCTGAAGGTGTGGAAGCATCAAAAATGTTAAAAGTTATATAATTTTTAGGAAAATCTTTATTATTTTATATTTATGTTGCTACTATTTTTTGTATACTTTTTTTATAACACGGGAGTATCTTAATTTGAATTATGTGCAAAGTGCTGTTGAAAATTTTGTATCTTAAATGCACATTCTTTGTTTACTTATTTAATTTAAAGTAGATTTCCAATATTAAACTACATATGTCTGGTACACAGGACTCCAGCTCATACAATTTTAAGCTTCCTGTTTCCTACAATTTATTGTTTTCAACCATTACAATTGTAACAAATGACAAGCAAATCTTACCACAGCAGGGTGTAAAATGGCTCTGTAAAGTTACTTTATTTAATGAACCATTGCACTGTTAAATATGCCAGCCTGATTCTGGGAAATGTTGCCAAACACATTGTCAAATAAAGCAGCAGCTGAAAAAGAAAGAATTACATTTTTATAACATGCCATTATCTTCATCTTAGCAATGCCTATTTTGAGGAGACCTTTACTTTGTATTTCGCATTTAATAGTCAACTTTCCTAGCACTGTGTTTTACAGAACAGAAAATATACTTTTGTATTACGCCAAATGCCATTCAGTCTAAAATGGCAGTCAACTGTCATGAAAGCCATATAAAATAAATAAATCATTCTGGCGAAATCACAGTCTCTCAGACAATAAACTAAATCTTGAAAGTGCATTTTCTTCCTGATTGTATACATTTAAAGAAATCACTGAGAGTGTAACATGGTGATATAGCATTTAACACTTCTACATCACATCTATGGAGTTTTTATTTTAAAGTTCATCCCAGTTACTGTCTGTGTGATAACTTTCCATTTCCACATGGGACATTACACTTCATGCTCTGGTTTGCCTCAAAGACATAATAATTTTATTAACAGCAAACTCTAAATTATCACTGAATTAGTGTGGTTCTGTGTGTGTGTGCCCTGTGATGGACTGGCACCCTGCTGCCAAGATGATCTTGTACAAGTCTGTATTGGAGTGAGCCTGTTAAAAAAATTAATAAATAAATTAAACAAAGAATACAAAACAATATTTCTTTATTCATTTTGATATCCACTTCATTATTTTACAGGATCAGTGGAAGTCAGATAACTATTCCAGCATCATCACTCACAAGGCAGAATGACATGTTGGGTAAGCCTGTATTAGATGAAATATTTTCTGTTTGAAGTTAGCTGTTAGTACATGATCATAACCTTACTGTACCCTACTATCCCTACCCTACTATACACTACATTTATTGTAATACAGCTTGCATTATTAAAAGTAACCTTGAGTTGCTAAAGCATTAATACAAACCATTTCCTCAGAGTCTTGAAGCATAGCCAAAATTAAGTACCGCAGGTCATAATTTAGCCATGAATGAGATACAAATACTGTCACACACTCAGACAGGGTGATTCAGAAATGGCAGTTGACATGATAGCATTTTTGATGCTGCTGGAAGAAACCCATGGAATTGCATTGGAAAATATTTCTTCCCTGTACAGTAACTGAAGACTGAGACTTATCTATTATTTAGTCATCTATTGAGTGACTTTCATAGTAGGTCATAGTCAATCAGTCCATCCATTTTCTGTCACTTATCCAGCTGGTGAGGGCAGCAGCCTAAGCAACAATGTGCTGATGTCCATTTTCGCAACCACCTCCTACTCCTTTGGGGGATACCAAGCTGATCCCAGACCAGCTATGAGATATTTCTCTCCAGTCTGTTCTGGGTCTGCCCTGAGGTCTCCCCCCTGTTGGACATGCCCAAAACATCTCTTCAGGTTAGACATCCAGAAAGAATCCTATTCAGATGCCCGAACCACCTCAATTGGCTCATTTCAAAGCAAAGGAGCAGCAGCTGTACTTTCAGCTCATCCCAAATGTGTGCGCTCCTCACCCTATATCTAGGGATGAGCCCAGACAACCTGTGAAGGAAACTTATTTCTGCTGTTTGTATCTATATTCTAGTTCTTTTGGTCACTAACCAAACCTTGTAACCATTGGTAGGAGTAGCATTGTAGATCAGCTCCCTCTTCACCACAACTAACCGGTACAACATCCACATAACTGCCGATTCTTCTCCAGTCTCTCGCTTCCTTCTTCCCTTACTTGTGAACAAGATCCTGAGATACTTAAACTCCTCTACTTGAGGCAGCATCTCATTCCCCAACGTGAAGAGGAAGCTCCAACCTTTTCCATTCAATAGACATGGCATTGGACTTGGAGGTGCTTAATGTCATCCCAGTTGCTTCACTCTCACCTGCAAACCTAACTCACTATCACCTAAGATCATAGTGCAATGAAGTCAGCAATACCACATCATCTGCAAAAAGCAGAAATGCCATCCTGAGGTTACAGAACTGGACTCCCTCCACTCCTTGGCTGGGACTAGAAATTCTGTCCATAAAAATTATGACCAGAATTGGTGACAAAAGGTAGCCCTGGCAGAGTTCCACACCCAGCAATTATAAGTCTGCGAATCAAGCTTTCACTCCGGTTTTACAGGAGCCGAATAGACTGCAACAGGAGGTTCAGTACCCCACACTACTGAAATACCCCCTGACAAAACACCCCCAAGAGACATACTGTAGCTGTATGACTTTTTCAAGTCCACAATACACATGTAGACTAGTTGGGCATACTTCAATGAACCCTCCAGAACCCAGTGTTCCACGACTGGAACAAAATCAACATTGATCCTCCTAAATCTGAGACTCAACCAACAGCCAGATCATTTTTTCCAGAACCCTGGCATAGTCCATCCCAGGGAGGCTGAGGAGTGTCATCCCCTAAAGGTGGAAATATCCTTCTGTCATAATAGGTTATGACTCATATATTCTGTCATAATAGTAAAGTAAATGTAAAAATGAGCAATTCTGGCAGTATAATAAAGGGCATAGAAAGGCATAATTACAGACAGTCCCGGGAAGCCTCTTGTAATCTAAATTCTTCTTGTTATTGTTTATTCTTTCTCTTTGCGTAAAACATCTTTGTTTTGTGCGACTCATATGATATTTAGGACTCTACTCACTGTACTGTCTGTATGTAAAATTCTTATGTAATATGTTTTCATACTTCACAAAATGTTCATGTTGATATTCACTGTTCAAGATGCTATATTAATAACTGATATGCTTTAGCAAATGGAAGTAGAACAGTAAGCAAATTCATTATAAATCTGAGGGATATACTTAATGATTAGAATCTGTTATAATTCTAATCGAATTGTCTGTAGGGTAGACATAATGATAATTCAAAACCATAATGACATGAAATATAAATTTGTTTCGAGGTAGGTGTTTTTCAAAAAGAACAGGAAGATGAAACTAAAAATGATTAAGGGTGCACGTGTTAAAAATGTTTTAAGATAGAAACTGTTATTTGAGTCCTTTACCAATCAATGCAAAATTTTACCTAAAAAATGTTCCCCTTGTCTTGTTTGATGGGCTGATGATCTGGGCTAAACAAAACAGATTTTATGGAACTTGAATCAGAAAATCTACTGTATATATGCTATATGTTATTTAAGTGTTTCCTGAATTATTATAGTAAATATTAGATAAAAAGAATTAACATGAATCTATCTTAGCCCTGGTAATGAACCTTTCCTTGTCAATCTCTCTTTGAATAAGTTCCAAATGTCACATTCATTTCTTACTGTAAATTGCTTAACTTACTAAGTCCATCCAAAGGAGTATTTTGCAAATATCTTGATTCAAAATCCTTCTTTAAGCCTATGAATAGTTTTTTCTCTTTGTTTTTGGCTAGGTTCAAGGTCCTGCTTATCTTTTTCAATTCAAGGCTTCTGCATTTTTTCTTTTTCATTTCCAAGGACATTTGTTGACTTTAGATTGTTTTATGGAACTGCCTGAATAACTGCAAGTACTCACTGCTGTACATTTCAGTAAAATCAGAACAGAGATATAAAATTGTACACATTCAAACAATTATTGAAGCATTCTTGCTGACTAATTAGAAAATTTCTAGAGTGCTAATAAGTAAGTCTGTACTTACAGAAAATCACAGATAATAGATTTGTATCTGTCAACTGTTAAAGAATAGGCGATCTAAGGAGTTCATATTCAAAATATGTAGTTAGACTCTTTTAAGATGTATAGTAAGATAACTCTCAAATGGGGAAAAAACTCAATCCATCAACCCCTCCAACCCTGTTTTTTGATAATTTGATAATGATTTGGATCAAAGGGTTGATGAAGGTTATAACGCTACATAGTAATAAATTGCCAGCATTTCACAGGATTCACACTCACAGGTGTCTGTCTAAACAAAAGCTATTTTCCACATAAGCATACATGATACTAATGCCATTTACAAAGTTAGATGCTATCTGGTTTTTGTTTTTTTGTTTATTAGTCTGTTTGTTCAGTTCTTATCCCAGATTTTCTTGTGGTTATCTGATTTAATTAAATTAAACTGACTGCCTTTTAGGTTTTGCGAGTCAAAATTTGCTGGCAAAGATGGAGTAAAAAATTTTAAAAAAATATACAAAGTATATTTTGAATGGAATGTATGTTCCTATGGCATTTATGGATGAGAAACACTCGTTTTGTTTAAGGCACAGTCTCACTAGGTAACAACTCTGGCCACTGCAACAAATACTGTCTTTTTGTGCAAGGGCACAGCTTGATCATTAATGGGAACTGTACCTGGTACAGTAACTATTTCACAACATCAACAAAGCATTTGCTCTCATGTGTAATGCTTGGCAAGTTCTGTATTAGTCCATTTTTAGTACACACCCTTTTTCTTTAGGGCAGGGTGGTAACTTGCTCCTGTTATGTTCTCTCAGATTGACATCTTATCATGATTGGAACATTCAAAAGGACCTGTGACCTACTAACATACTTTTTTTACCCTGGCTAGCACACATATTAAGTTAAAATAACAGTATAATTGAAATCTTTATCCTAAGATAAACAAATGTTTATTAACAAAAAAACTCTAAAAGGCCAACTAACAGCAGTTTCACAAATATTAAATCTCTGGGAGTTCAAAGTTGGTTAAACAGACAAAGTCAGAGCTCTGATGACCCAATCTAAACGGCCACCATCCCTCTCTGAGGCATTCAACAACATCGCAAGTACATGACGAAATCCACAACTGCACAAATTAAAATAAAATTAGAAGCAGATTCAAGCCTGTTGAATCCTAAGTCTTCTAATATCTTTGGAGTCAAGACAATAATCATTTATGGAGTTGCAGCTTGTTAATATAACAATGGCACAAAGTGCCTCACAATGATACTTAGGAAAGCAAAAGGACAGAAGAGTGCCAGTAACAGTTCATAACGATGGGCAAGTTTTTATTTGAGCAAATGACTAATAAATGGTTTCAATATCCACATCCTGCTACAATAATTAGTGAGTCTTCAGCCAGTGTTTAAAAGTTGAGGCCAACTGAGATGGGTCACCATCTGACACCAGTCCTGGAACGCCAACAATGCCAGTGACGAAACACCTTATGTCAATTCATTAACCTGGCAGTCATTATTTGAGTCAGATAAACCTCCCACAACCCTAATTGTAACCTTAGTTTAACCGGGTGTGCCGCCTACCATCAACAATTTACTCAATGGAGTGGAATTCTAGAAGTCTGGACCTAGACTCTATTGACACACGATGGGCTTTTCATGACTGATGCTGTGAGCATTACGTGACTCACATCATAGGTATTGCAGAATGCAGTTGCACTCTAAATAATTCCCTTGGCATCAGTTTAAAATTATTCTTCAAGCTCTGCTTCTTATTCAGGGTGATATGGTGTTGTAGTGGTTCGTTGCACTCTTTGTCCACATCCAACGCTTGTTCATTGCCTGTGTGAAGTTTGCTCATCATTTATATGCTTACACAGGCCTTTTGCCCAGTGCTCCAGTTTTCCTCCAATGTTCTCAAAGATGTTACATCAGAAGGCAACTCTAAACTGGCCCTGTATGGCTGCATGAATAATGAACCTTAGTAACAGATGGAGTCCCTCTCCAGGGCTGGTTCTTTCCTTGTGCTTACTTTATTTTATCTCACCTGTCATTCTAATCTATATGGGATTGTTCAATTGTAAGTATTGTTTTGAGCATAAAAACATTATGTGTCAATTACACATTATTGGTGCAAATTGATTTTATTGATGCTTAGCTAAAGAACTTGTTTTATGTTGTTTGGTTTCTCATGGATGGGTGATCTCAGATGAGCATTTGTACACTTTGGAACAGTCTTATTCACTTGAGACCTTTCACACAGAGGATACATTTTACTCAGAATCAGCCACTGGCATGACTCATTCTGGATATTTCCCTGCCAGCTCCCCTACACCACCATCACCTGCACTGATATGGCATTAATTCAGGTGTGTATTGGCATTATCACTGATTTGGAGTTGCCTGTTAGTTCAGTGCCTTGCAATATCATCATTTGAACTCTTTGTCATTTAAAATTGCATATGCATTCTGTCAGTTATAAATGAACCTGGAGCATTATCTCAGTATATACTCAACTGAAATTTGCCTACTTGATACACCTTTATTACTCAGTCAAGCTACATTTACTGGACTTCAAAGTAGTGTTACGGAAGTAGCATTGCTCAAAAGGAAGGGTGCACATCTGCTGGGGGGGACTTCTCAGAATAAAGGAGGGTACCATATTTATATCTGGATAAAAAGAAAAAAATATTTTTGAAACAGGTTGGAACTTGCAGGTTACTGAGAGCATGTGGCATACACATAAGGTCAATTCAAAATGTACATGATTTTTTAAGAAGCAGTGACAATAGCATACAATAGCTATTAGAAAATATAAACATGAAGATAAAATGGCCATAGCATACTGTAAAACAAGGCACAAAAGTGAGTATTCAGCAGTCACATCATGTTTATGATATTATAAATGTAAATCTCTGAAAAAGGACCCATAAAGCTGTATTGATGAGTACAGACCAGTGCTGAATGTTTCTGAAACACTGATTCTTTGATTTCCTTTCAGAGGGAGGGTTTTGTAATGACCCCAGCACTGTCCTCTACCGAATTTCTCCCAGACTGCAGTGTAGAGGCATCTACAGTATGATATAAACAGGACCCAGAAAGGGCATCCATGTCAGAAGGAGTTCATCTGTACTGCCTGCATTACTGGCTCACTTTTGTCACTGGATTAATTACATAGCATTAAAGCATTGCATAAAATAGACAAGCTGATATTCAGCTGAAATCTTACATTTATTTTTATGTTATTCATATATGAGTTGCCCAATGGTGTTTTCAGACTGGTACAATCTTAAGAGTGTCTGGCACATTAACAAAATATAACCTCATGCCTTTGGTCACAATCCAGCATTCTGTTGTTTATAAATAAAATTTATGATCTCATAGAAATGTTTGTATGAGTCTAAGTTGGATTATATTATATCATATTATATTATATTTTACACATGAGGTATGGACAGGTTCTATTCATCTTACTACTTAAATTGTAGGGCTGAAAAAAATGACATTTATAGCTTCCTGAGTGCACACAGACTGACCATTTTATAACATAACATTTTTATTACTACCTTTTTACCAGCAGAGAATAAAGCAAGTAAAGATGTTTCTTTTAATCCTGCGTCACACACTACATGAAACACTTGTCAAAGCTTTTACAAGTTCTGTTACTTTTAGCTGTGCCTCCAGTTCTCAATTACCTAATAAAATGGAGGTCTTGCACTAGACTTAACTTTACTAATAGTCATTAGTCACCCATCTAATAAGGATATCTGCTGTAGTGAAGTATACAGAAAGCTCATTATCCTTTCTTTTTAATTGTTGCATGCCAGATGTATCATTTTCATTTTGAAAAATTCAAGATACTTTAACACAGTTCCTGCATATGCTGCCATGTTGTAATAAAAATTATTTCAACTAGTTTTAAATAACTGAGTACATTTAAGCGGAATGAATTTATCGATATAAATATGTTTCTTCATTTTAACATGGTCAGCGCACAAAGTGAATACATGCATATAATGAACTGTAAATGTAGCGAACGGCTGTGCTCTTAATTTTGCTACTGCTTTCCAGAGATCACCAGAGACCAGAGCTGGTATCCATCAATTTCCAATTTCCAAGCACATCAGTCAGGTAGCTAGGTAGCTGCTGTCTTAGTAAAGAGGGCAAGTCATTACATCAATTTTACAAAATTGTAAATCTTTGCTTGCACTGAATATGTAAGTGACATGTGATGTGATGTGTCCAATTAAGAATGCAGTATTTCACTATCAAACAGTTCACTCTGCCTGACCTATGCAGAGGTGCAGAGTTTATGAGCAATCGCCGTCTGATATATTATTGTTATTATTGTCTGTTTAAACAAATGTTTTCCAGTATCTTATAAAACTTTATTTACAGGAGGAATAATAACAAAGCTTGTGCTTCTTTTTTATTTTACTAATATTAATCTAAAGCATATGTAAATAAGAAATATTTATTTATTAAATATACTCTCTTCAAATAAACAAAATGTTTCACTAAGCCATTCTCTGAATTGGAAAACACAAATGTGTAAAAAGACTGAAATATGTCAAACGTAAAGATTAATTCCTAGTTATTTATTTATCTGTAGATCAATGTTGTTGTGTTTGGTCTAGTATATTTCATTGTTTTGTAAAATGCTTTTTTGTACCACATGCTATTAAAGACAATAGAGTTTATAAAATATAGACAGATTCATTGCTTAATTGACAATAACTAAATGCAGAGTGTTGCTTTCATAAAACTCAGATGGCCTACTTTTAAATTAAACCTCTAAACGTTAGGTTGCACCATAGAGCAGTTGTTAATTCTACTGTCTCACAGATCAAGGAGACTCTGTTTTCAATCCCAGGCTTTGTCACAAATAGTGTGGAGTTTGTGTGATTTTCTCTCCAAGAATTATGGTTATCATCACACATGTCAAAGATATATGCTTTACTCTAAATTGTTTCCTACCTTACTCCTAATGACAGCAGCGCCTGAAGTTCCAGGCCCTACAGCAGTGAATTAGAAAACAAGAGTATAGCTGATGGATGGATGAACTCTCAATGTCTTGACTGCTCTGGCTTTATTTATGATTTTAAAGTCATCTAGAGCAAAAGTTTCAGAATTCAGCACTGTGTTGATCAATTTTTGGGGAGTTAAGTCAACCATATTCAGTGACAGTGAAGAGACAATATTTGGTATATTCCCATAGTATTCACAGTTGGAAAAAGTTTCAAATTTTAAATCCCAAGAGATGTGAACAATGTATTTAAAGGAATAATTCACCCAAAAATGACATTTTTAATATGTTACTTATGCCATGTGTTTATAGTGATGACTGAGAAACATTTTTAACCCCATGTTTTCATGAAGTATGGAGATAAAAATGTTTATGATATAATACACGCCAATAATGACCAATTCTTTACAATAGCAAATGATACAAAAAATTTAAAAATTGATGGTCAGTCTCACCCCCTCATTCACTGATCATGTACTGTTTCCAGTTTTAAACCTCCATGCCATGTGAAATTCTGTTAATGATATTCTCTGATTTTTCTAAAAGAATCTAACAATATTTTAGTGAAAAATGAATGTGTCTTCCATGTTGTAAGCAAACAACTGGATAACATTATGCAACACCAGTAGCATGCAATTTTTTGATCCATAGATGTTTTTCATATCGTTTGCTGTTGGTTGTACAGCTTTGGTCATCATTGACTTGTATTACACCATAAACATTTTTATCTCCTTTCTCCAAGAATAACATGAGGTGAACATTTTTTCTCAGTCATCACTATAAGACATATGGGTTAAGTAACATAAAAAAGATCATTTTTGGATGGAGCATTCCTTTAAATTTAATTGCCATACAATTTTGAAAATTAATCTGTGCCTATCACAGTGTGTCAATATCAGTCAGAGCTGGGTAAGATTGAAATTTGCAAGCAAGAATTAACACAATGTCTGCAAAATGTATGCACAAAATGTTGATAATTGTTACATTCTATTATTACAATAGATAATTTTTTAGATGTATGTGGCAAGGGCTCCAGAATATTACAGACTATAGAAGAAAATCTTACATTGTTATGATGGCAAAATTGAATACCTTCTATGCACATTTTGATGCTAGTGGTACTAATATTAGCATTAATCAGTCAGCCTCAATGGTGCTAGAAGGCTCCCCTGCACTCTCCACTGTTGTGGAGAGATCGCTTTGTCTAACTGAGCATGATGTTAGGAGGGCCATCCTGGATGAGTGCAGAGTGCTTGCTCAGAACAGCTTGCACCATTATGTACCTCTATGTTCAATGACTCTCTCGCCCAGTATAATGTCCCAACTTGTTTTATAAAAGAAACATCAATGTCCCAGTACCCAAATCCAGCAACACTTCCTGTCTCAATTATTATTGTCCAGTGGTCCTGTCAACTGCTGTGATGCTCATCACTATCAAGCACTTTAGATCCTTTGCAGTTTGCTTTTCTCTCAAATTGGGTGACTACTGACCCAATCACAGAGGCACTGCACACCACTTTAAATCATCTAGACAATGGGTGTGAGAACTATGTGAGACAGTTGTTCATAGATTATAGATCAACGTTCAACACCATAATGCCCCACATTCTGATTGGCACATCCATCTGCTGCTGAGTCCTGGATTTTCTCAAAGGGAGACCACAGGTGGAGAGAGTGTACAGTATCATTTCAAACACCCTTACATTCAATTGAGGGGTGCCTCAGGGGGTGTTTTTAGTCTTTTGATATATACACGCTATACCTATGACTACACAGCTACATACTGCTCTAACTCCATTGTGAAGTTTGTGGATAACACATAATGCATTTAACTATTTGCATATTAATTAATTAGTTTTATTTTACCCAGAATATTTTGCAATGTAATACAGTTGTGAATCAGTATAGTACAGGATGCCCACCAAAGGTGAATATATAAGAGAGATGGTTGCAAATCAAAAAGGCTGCCAAGGGAACTCTGTATATGAAATGAGATATATACAATTTATGACAAATTCCTGTGTGTTTCTAAAATTTCAAGTAGATTTTGTTAGATGGCATATGTGAAACACTACAAGCCAAAGGAAGCAAATTTTCTTATGTCTGTATAAATCTTTCTATGGGTTTTCAAGTTTTACTATCACATCTCCAAGATGTGAACCCTGCATGAATGAAGAGATGGGAAAGATTAATGGTCATCCATAATATGTAGGAATAGACACATTTAGAGTATAGTGCAACAATTAAATGATATACATTAAATGAAGAGCAGATGACATTATTTTAATAAAGTATTCTAAGGTGTCCTTTATTTATTTTATGTTGAACAGAAACACTGATCATTTTAATTAAGACAATGAAATAAGGTGTTCCAATTTCTTCTTCCTACTTGCCCTTAGATATCTAATGGTACCATCTGTATAAGAATTGGTTTCACTAACATTACTGGATCAGAAAGAGGATTTAAGGCCTCGGCTCTTAAAACTCCAGCCCTCCCAGGTTCATTTCCTATGGAAATCCCTACAATATGTCCTGCACTAGCTAAAATTTCCATAGAAGGTGCGTAAGTATTTGCATCTTTCCTTTGTACCTCTAGGTCACTTAAAGTACAATCAGTTTAGTTAGAAATGTCATATCTGTACAATATGCAAGAAGACACACATAAATACACAACTAGAAAGAATCAATTGTGAAGTTAATTGGAACTTAAATGCATTTTGTAGTTTATGTAATGTTTCTGAATTAGAATTCATTTGAATACTTTGCTTTCTTTACTGGTCTAGCAAAGCCTTTTAAACTTCAAGAATGTTTCATTACTGAAGTTGGCTGATAAGGCAATGCTGCATTAAGATCACAAATGCCAAGGCTTGAGAATTATTTCCATAGCAACCCATATATCAGGCCCATTCAATTGCAGAGTTATCATTGTCAACTATTCATATATTGTGAGAATGGAAAAACCTTGAAAGAGTCTATAGAATAAGGACAATCATAGCATTTCTTATTTTAAAAAAGTGAGCAAAATTTAAGTACAATAGAATTTCATAATTTTATATTACCATTTGCAAAGTCACATTCAGATTTGACATTTTATAAGTTATGAAATCATGCATTTCTCACACAAATATCTCCAGTTTTTTGTAAAATTATCCAGGGACTTTTTGAGTAAAATAGACAGTGCCTATTCATTACCAATGTAAGACAAAATATCGAAAGGCATTGCATCTAATTAATTACATTTCTGGCTAACCAAAGACCAGTTTTAATGAAGAGAAAAAAAAAACTTTATGAAGCCTAAAGTCATGCTTTTTCTGAACAGACACATTTTTACAAAAATGCATCATGTCCAAGCACCTTTCATAAATTACAGGTTTTACAAAATCTGTGACTAATCCAGCGGTTGTGAGGTATGAGCACTTAGTTGGGCTCATTTTGTGCCTTTTTGTTATTTTGAGCATCTGTTTGTGGACATGACAAAGATCTAAATGAAACTTGGCACAGTTATTGGCACATTGTAGAATATTAGCAGTTTCTTAATTTTTGAACAAAACAGCTTGATTAGATTTAACTCAACACAGATAATAATTGTGCACTGGAAAATATACATTTCATTCCACATTGTCAAATAATTTTTCATTTTTGTATTGTTAACATGACAATCTTACACTGTTAACTTTGTTCCAGGAATCCAAGAAGGCATTAGAATTCTAATGCAGGTTGATCACATGGTGGTCGTGTGTTGTTAGGCAGGGTGACGTGGGCTTGACAGTCATTTCCCCCAACTATGCAATTTATCCCACATGGTGATCATCCACACTTCAGAATACTATTAAATATCCAAATTACATTTCTTCTCTGACCCCTTTATTTTTGCTTTTGTTATTTACACATTTTGGGTTCATAAAAATTACTTAAAACACTTTGAGTTTTTCTGAATCCAGTGCTGCCTGGCTCATCAGTATGAGAAGACCCCCACATATAAAATAACATTCAACGCTTCTTAGATAGATAGAAGCTTATTTGTACTCAATGAGAAATTTGGCTTTTTACAGAAGCTCTTTAAACACATAAATAGAACATAAATATATATATATACACACACAATATGATCTGAACACACAACAGAATGACTAAAAAGGAAGAAATAATTAAAACGAAAGAAAAGAAACCTTCTGACTTGGCAGTCACTGATGTAAATTGCTGTTGGTATAAAGAAGCCCCAGTAGCGTTTCTTGACACACTTCTACTGTAATATTCGTTGCCTGAAAGTACTCAGTGTTACTGTGTCAGAGAGACGATATGCAGAATTGTTCATAATGGCACTCAGTTTGGTTTTAATTCTCTCCTCTACTACTACTGTACGTCCAGTCGAGAGTGAGTGCTATAACTGAACCTGCCCTTTAAATTTGTTTGTTGATTCGGCGAGCCTCTCTTGAAGCGATGTTACCAGCCCAGGACATCACAGCATAGAAAACTGCCATCACAGAGTTGTAGAAGATGTGAAGAATGTCAATCCCAACATTAAAGGAACACAGTCTCCTTTTTTAAATAGTTCCTCGGTGTCATGAAACCAGTCCATCCTGTCATTGATGTGAACTCCTTGTATTTGTAGGAGTGCACCTTCTCTATATCTACTCTCTGAATAGTGAAAGGACATATAGACTCTTTGGTGTTCTGAAAGTCAAAAACCACTTCCTTGGTTTATTTTGTCGTTATGCAAGACTTTGAGGTATTGAGTTCCTCACTATTTGTGGTACTCTGGACTTGAAAAATGCTAATTTTAGGCCATTTTTCGATAAAGATAAAGAAAAAATCAATACATGTCTTTATCAGAAATGATCAGAAGAACTTGGAAGTTGCGCATGCCACATCAGCTAAGCCAAGGGGTTTACCCCCTAATAGGATGCTGGGGTCACTCCTTTTCACAAAACTTCAGAAAAATGTGACTCAGTAATAAAGGCATGTGGAGAGTAGTTTTATAATATTTCACTGTTGCTGATCATGAATATAACATTTATGATATCTGAATCTTTACCAGTGTTCCTATTCCCGCTAAGAATCACTCCCAGAAGATTATAAATTGACATATTTTAAGCTTAAGCAAACAGGGTACTGTTTTAGACTATTTCAAGGCCAGTGATTACAAATATAACATTTTTGATGTTAACAGGAATTTAGCTGTCTATGGACCATTACTGGAGGATGAAAGATGACAAATTTTTATATCAATCAAGAATATTTAGACTTTAATCAGTTAAAATGAAGCACACATTTTAATATTTCAAATATATGACATAACTTTTCTTGTTTTTTATGTACTTCTTGCTTTATTATGTACCATTTCGCTCAAGGTAAACTCACTGGGCATTTTCCCAAGTGAAACATTATCTATTAATTTAAATAGAGCTCGGGTAAATGGGGAAAAGGAATCTCCTCTTTGAAACACATTTTTATTTAAATACAGATGATATCCAAATTGTGTTTTAATTCCCCTTCATGTAACACTGTCACTTGACTGAAATGCAAAGTGAAAAGTTTGTTCAACTTACACTGCTGACATATTGATATGTACAGTAGCTTCAGTGAGTTTCTTTGACAAAATTGTCACTTGTACATTTAAAATCTACATACATTGTAATATACATAAAAAGAAAAAAAGTGTTACTGTCTTCTGTGGGATATGAAAATAATTGTCTAGAAATGACCAGGAAAACACAACAAATGGAAAGGTCAACAGGATATAGTGACATCATATAGTGCTGCTTTTTATTAAACACTATTCTTTTTCAACAATTGCTTTGTTACACTCTTTTCTGTTTTGCAGAAGATTTATTTTCAAGTTTTAAATTTTCTACTCTACACAAAGAGCATTTGCAAATATTCTAAATTTGACTTAAACAAAACATCACTTTTCAAGTTTTTTCTTATTGACTTTTAATTTTTCAAAGCTAGTCAAGCGATTTAAATTGTTTGATATTATCACAATAGAATAGCCCTATCTGTGATCATGACAATCCAGCTACACCAGGTTTAAACATCTGTAAACCTTAGATGTGTTTTGTCTCAAATGAAAGTGTTGTTTTTATGTGAAAATGCTAATAATTCTGAATACAAATATATTGTTTTGTAAGACATATTTAAAGACATAAACAGCGCGGTCTAATTGAAATGTTTTCATTTTTATTTTTTTATTTTTTCTGAAAAAGTACTCACCCTCCCTCATTAAATTCTGTTGTTCATAAGTTACATTATGGAATTTTAATGTATTTAATTGTGAACTTCTGATAACCAGCATAAAGTAAACTGTATCACTACTAGAGTGTAGGCAGGGACCCTCCAGGTCCAACTGCTCTTTGTCCTCTGACTAATTGTGCCACTCCTCGTATTTCTGTTAACAGCAAAGGGAAGGGATCCATTTTAATCTGTCAAATGTGTACACAGTAGGAATGTTAAGATTCTCAAAATACCCTACTACTATAATAAACCTGCACCTTTATTGAACCTTTTTTGTCGTGGTTCATTTTGACTTATTCACTCACAACCAGTCAGATTTGCATTTTCACTTTACCAGAGTCAGCCATTATAATGGAGAGGAAGTAACAATACCAGACATCAAGTGTCTGTATCAAGACACTGAAAAGAGTAAGTATGCCAGGTAGGTCAGGGTTTGAAGCAGACACAGTTTATGCAAGTGCAGGGCTGTTTGCATATGATTTAGCAGTATTTATAAAATATAATCTGAGTGGCATATAGGGCTTCCTGATTCAATTGAGCTACCGTATTTTCCACCAGTGTCGAAGTGTTGTAACATAGCAATATGTCCCCAGCAAGTACATGAAGAGTTGTTTAAAGTACACAAGTAATAAATTATCCTATTATACGAATGGCTTTGAAGGCTGGATTTGCATACTGTAGTTTTATTCTTTAGTTCTCATGTCTATGAGGAGTGTAAACATGTTTTTATACTGAGTTGTAAAACCGTGATACCCTTCACATCCATAGGAAAATTCACTGCTCAAAGATCGGTCTTTGATGGCCCATTTAAGTATCATGTTTTTCACAGATGTTTCTCCTAAAATTCCTTAGGATAAATTGCTTCAGACATAAAGGAAACATGAGATACAACTGAGGTAAAAAGAGTCAAATTTGAAAATTTGGTTTGAAAACCATGTTATATTTTCTGAGATCTCTTTTTAGTCTTGTTTTAATCTCTTCCAAAACTTTATAGGTTTGGCTGTGACTTGAGATATAATCAGTTACATTTCTTTTGTTCTTCCAATTGGAGCCCAGGCAGAAGAAGCAACTTGTTCATGGTCACACAATGTCAGCTGCAGGATTTGAAGTCATATCCTCAGGGTTTGAAGTCCAAGGTCTTAACCACTACACCACACTGCTTGCTTTTACCTCCAGAATGAGTATGATTTAAATGACTGAACTGGAGCACAGCAATATAAATTACAGCGATTAATAGTATTATTCAGAAACAATCACTACAGTTTTATTACCACAAAAACTGTCCATTCATTTAACCATCTACAATGCTCCTGAGCACTCAATGCAAATACTTTCAAATTGCAAAAAAAAAAAAAAGCCAAGACGCCTTTTGGAAAATCTGAGCCCACTGTGTGACTTTGTTGAGATCTCGGGTGAAACTTAAGTGGAGATGTGAGGCTACTGCCATATTTCTTCTAAGGAGAAAAATCAGAGAAGCATGAGACAAAAGAAGATATCTTCATTTTATTTCTTACTGAACTTATTGCTGTTTAGGAGAAACCAAAAAGACCCTCTTCTTCCACAATGGGGTCGTCCCGCAATCTTTCAGGGAAATTCTGAGTAGGTAAAGCATCACACATTGCTGTGCAGTGGCGTTTGGAGTTCCTTGTGCTCCAGAATGGAAATGGTTTCATTTTGCACTTCACAAAGTAATGGAGTGAAAGGGTTTTGGCATTAACCAGGGTGCTTTCTGCTTCTCATCATGGGGAAGTGACTGGGCAAAAGTGGGATGTGTTTGATTTTTTGGACAGGAGTCTTTGGTTTACATAGCTTAAACCAAAAAAGAGAGATACAAAACAACCAAATGTGGGTTTCCAAGCCATTTTAATTTTAAATCTGATATACACTTCATTGATATTGAAAGTAATTTAGTATTGGCACCCAGCTATCGTGCATTCAGTTCAATTTATGATACTATTGCTCCTCTAACTGTGGCCAAGCTGAAAGCACACATTTTCAAATGATAGATAATATTTTATGATGATATTATTACTAAACCCTTACTACTTCTGCATACATAAACAAATATACCAATATTTAAGCATAAATCATGCCATTATGCTCTACCGTTACATTTACAGTTCTGGCATTTTTCTTCTCAATTCGTCACTCACTTTCTTTAATTTTGTCAGTTATTGTCCCTCCTTCATCTGAAATTCTTGCTTCTATACCCTGTCTAACTTCTCTTTCTCTTCCTGCACTTTCTCTATGTAACTAGAGAAAAGCCAAGCAAAATGACACCTATGTAACTACATAAGTTCATCTACTTGGTCCCCATAGCTGCTAGATTACTGCAGGCAGGGCCGGATTTATATGAAAAGAGGCCCTAGGCTATTCCACTTATGAGGCCCTTTCACCTTCCATTTTTAAGTTTGTAAATTACATGAGAGATAATAAAATTTTGCTAACAATTTGAATGTAGGCCCCTCTTGATCTTGAGGCCCTAGGCTGAAGCCTAGTTAGCCTATAGGAAAATCCGGCCCTGACTGCAGGCTTCTCAGTGGAGGTTCCCTGAAATAACCACGTTGAAAAACTGACTAGCCTTTTTGTATAATTTAATTTCTCAAACTAGATTTTTGCTACTTCTCTGGTTAAACCCTTTATTGCTAAGAATTTGTGATGTAGTAGTAGTAGTAGCAGTAGTAGTAGTACTATTGCCTTGTGTGACAGATTATGGTGATGCCGTGTAATGTCCTTATCATAATTAGTTTTGTTTAAAATTCATAATACAAGCAGAGATATTCTTTCATTGATTTTCTGAACCCTCTTTTTACAGAGTATAGTCTTAACTATTCACTGCATATGTTTATTATTTTGTTCTTTTTGCAAACAGCAGTACATTGATATATTTTGTTTTGATTTGCTTTCGACTGCAGGAATTTAAGGTTTATTTTAAGCGCCTGCACTCATTAGTGATTCCTGTTTTCTTCCCACCTGCCTCAACTTAAGTAACCATCATTGTTAACTCTGCTTCTTTCCAACTGAAATGTTGCATTAAGTTACACAGAGAACTCTCCAGACAACCAGTTTGTATACAGACTCACCTTTTAAAGCCAATGGACTTGGCAAATATGTTTAAGATTATTGGGAAAATTCACATCAATCAAGGCATTTTTTTGATTATCTTAAAACTTATTAGAAGTAAGTTCTCCATTTGGGTCTCAGTGAGAGGTCAGTTACAACAGCAGATTAAATCTTTAATTTTGCATTATTGCTGGATGCTTCTATAGAACAAAGTGAATTTTCAGCTGTTGAATACGAGGCTTATGGAAGCTGAAGTGCTCTCGATAGGAATTGTAAGGGGATTACTGCAGCATTTTCCAAAAAAAAAAAAAAAAGAAAAAAAGAAAAAAGGGGAAGTAAAAACAGTCATGTTCATAAGTGCAATCACCCTGCATGCAGGAGCCCTGCTTCAACACTAAGGGACAGAAAGCTGTCAAGGGGCAACCCTACTTGCGAGGATTAGTGTAAGTCCAATTGATAATGAAATTAAGAGCTGAGTTGCTCTTGTGGGATTTAATACAAAGGGTAAAAGAATTACTTTATGTCCTCTTAAATCCTTTATTTTCTGCTTGTGAGAACTTTTTTTTTAAATTAGTATACTTGTTTCCTTGTGTAGATACAGAAATCAACCCTCCATTCAGTTTCTGAAATCTAAGGATTATTAAAATGATGCTACATTGCACACATTCAGAAAAAGAAAATTAAGCCCTTAACAAGTGTCCAAAAGCTTTAAAGAGCCTCCCCCCAAAACTTGCCAATGGCTTTCACCTTTAAACAGATGTATTACTAATCTTATTTTTAGGTATTTATAAGAAGCGAATTTATGAAAAGTGAATGTATTTCACGACGTGAAGCATTTATATATTTTTTGGTTTATTACTGAACATAATGGAGATTTTCTTTAGTGAAGTGCATTGCTGAAAATCACATGTATAATTTAAAATATGAAATTTGCACACATTGCCTCTGTGCTTTCTCTAGTCACAATGAGAAAATCAATTTTAAATTGAAGTTAAGAATGAAAATAACAGTAGAAGGACATTAAGGTTTCTACCCAAAATTCAGGCAACAAGGGCTCCCTTAACAGTATATATAGGCCCATGCTGGATATCAAGGGTAACATCAGAAAGATTTTTATGAGAAGAGGCCCTACAGTAAAAGCTCACTAATTCTATCCAATTAATTTCTCCAAAATATTTTCAAGTTTGGTTCAGAAGGTCCCTAAAGCCTACTCTACACCACAGTACTTGATAATTTATTCCATGTGTCTATGGTTCTCTGTATGAAGAAAAACAATTTCTAACATTAGAAAGATTTTTGACATGAACAGACTATTTACCTCAACAAAGCGTGCCAATTCTAATCTCTGCCTGTGCTGACTTGAGTGACACGTTAGAAAAGGAAAGACCAGTGGCCTCATGTATAAATGGTGCGTATGCACAAAAATGTTGCATGAGCCTGTTTCCATGCTGAAATCGCGATGTATAAAACCTAAACTTGCCGTAAAGCCGCGCACATTTTCAAGGTAGCTAAATGCTTGCCGTACGCAAGTTCTCCACTCAGTTTTGCAAATTGTCGGCACCCAGTGTCAAAGCAGTGCTACTGTTCCAGTGTGGTTTCCTTTTCTTTTTAGATCCACATCCCTGACGTGACTTTATCAAATACACTGAAATTAACCGTATATTGTTTATTAAAGACATCTGATTGTAATTAACCTGTAACAATATAATAATGGTCCACGGAATGGCCAAACTATTCCAAATACCATAGTTGCTTAAGCGTTGTTACTCTCACTGCACCTTCTTCTTCTACTTTCAGCTGCTCCCGTTAGGGGTTGTCACAGTGGATCATCTTTTTCCATATTACTCTCACTGCACCACTCGGAGCAGCTGATCGGAAGGAGAATTATCTGTATACAGCATCAAACACACGCTGCCTCAGCCATGCTGTCTATTGAACTGCTCTCATATGGCAAACGCTTCAGAGCCTTTCCTGTACTGACATCACGGTTCAGAAACAGTTCATCCCAAGAACTCTAAACGCACTCAATCAGTCCATCAAGTGCTCCTTATAGAACTGTTTGTACTTATAAGTACAATTACCTCACTGTAAACTTGCGACACAGTTATAATATTGCACAACCTGTGCCACTTTATAAAGCATGTATTTACATATGATGACGGTATCATTTTTAAGATGAAATGCAGCAAAATATGCTTATTACATTATACAGATAAAATATTAACATTATTTAAATAATCTATATTGTTAGTAATTAAACATGTGAGGACACAGTGTCGCATTGGTAGCGACGAGCTGGCGCCCTGATTATTCCTGCCTCGCGCTGTATTCTTGCTGTGGCTGGCACGACACTGGAAAGATAGATGGATAGAATAATTAAACATGTACTATGAAGATATTTCAATGTTCCTTAAAAGTTTTGAAGAATCGGCGTTCTAGGCTTACAGATGGCTTAAGGTCTATTACAGAGCTGATTTTGTGGCGATTGGTTACTTGGAGAAAGAAAAGGAAGGACAGGAATTTGGGGTTAGTACGTTTGAAAGAGACAGTACTGCTGCAATAAATTATTTCATCAAAGATTGCTTGTGGCGCAGCAAGCATCTTCCAGGAGGCAGGATCAATCTGTGAACGAGATGCCAGCTCGTCTCTATCACTGCGCCACTGTGTTCCCATGTTTAATAACATGCTTTAATTCCTATAATCATGAAAATGATATCAAGTATACATCTCAGTATTTAAATTATTCAGAGAGCTGTAATATCACCAATGTAATGGATTCTGTGTCCTATCAGAAGAAGAAAAAGCCCGTTTAAGAAGAATGTAGTGATTCACACACATAGAGCACATAGAAGAACACATACAAAAACAAAGAACTTAACGTGCTACTTTAGTTCCGATGGTATTTGAGAAACTAGTAAATTAAATGATATAAAGATGAAATTTATGATGTTCTACTTTAATGACAAAATAAACTACATGATTAAAGTGGAAATTTTGAGATTAAAGTTGGCATTTCGTGCTTTTTTCTCACTGTGTCCCTATTTTTTTTTCTTCTCTCTGTACCCTAATAAGCTTTCATATGACACTCAGATGGTGGGCTACAACTCGCCTTTTCACGGTGACTTTGATATCTGACTGCTTCTTTTTTATTTCGGGCACCGTGCGACTTTGTGAACTTGAACTTTCGAGTTTCTCCAACACTCTATGTCACTCGATCAGTTTCCTTTTGTTGATTATATTACTGTTTAAACCAACAAATTGTACTTTTTTCTTTGCCTCCACTTGGTATTCGCTGAAATTCTTCTATTTTCCCCCATGCTTTTGCCATTGTCTTTTCACAGAAGGCTGAGCTTAAGGGATATCTATATTGATTTGCATATTCAAAGAGGCATAATTCTGGGAGGAGTTGGGGCGTGACAGCAGGCGCATGCACGTGCGTTACTTTTCACACTAACCAGGATTTATATAGAGTGGAAGAATGTAGAAGTTGGCAAATGCATAGATTTATGCATGTGGATTTTTTTGTGGGTACGCACATTTCCGCTTTTGTCCTAATGCCATGTTTTAGTGTGAATTCTATGCACGCCATTATGCATGAGGCCCCTGGTGTTCTTGTTGAACTCATTTTAAAGTAACAGCCTAGATCCATTGTACTAATCCATCCATCCATTTTCCAACCCGCTGAATCCAAACACAGGGTCATGGGGGTCTGCTGGAGCCAATTCCAGCCAACACAGAGCACAAGGCAGGAACCAATCCCGGGCAGGGTGCCAACCCACTGCAGGACATACACAAACACACCCACACACCAACCACACACTAGGGCTAATTTAGAATCGGCAATCCACCTAACCTGCATGTCTTTGGACTGTGGGAGGAAACCGGAGCACCCGGAGGAAACCCACGCAGACACGGGGAGAACATGCATACTCCACGCAGGGAGGACCTGGGAAGTGAACCCAGGTCCCCAGGTCTCCCAACTGCGAGGCAGCAGCGCTACCCACTGCGCCACCGTGCCGCCCCCATTGTACTAATGCTTTTCATAATTTTAAAGACTTCAGTCATGCCTGGTTTTCATTTCTGTTTACTTAAACTGAAAAGGTCCATCTTCTTTAATCATTCCTCAGAGCTCATACCTTTCAGAACTGGAATAAAGCATCTTTGGGTTTTTCTTTCCCATTAAATAAGAGCTGTAAAAGATATATAACTTTAAAGAAGAACTTTTTGTTTTTAAATAATATGGCAAAACAAAAATTTTCCTGTGCGACCCTATAGGCCACACCCATAGCAACCAGCTCCTGCACCAAGACAACAGAAACCACAAAATGGCGGCACTTTTTATTAAAACAAAATGTAATTTGAAGCAATGTTAAATTAAATACTTTTTTTAAATGAGGCCTACAATCAAGAAAATACCTACAACATTGAATTCCCTGAGTATAAAACACCAGAAATGATATTTAAAATATTTTATACCACAAGCAAAGCCTGAGCAAAATGTAAATAAAACTTTAAAACAATTACAACAATTGCTGTTATATGTTACATCTTGGTTTAAATTTTTTAAATCAGTATAATAATGTTCTGTGTTTTTTGTTCTTTTCTGCTGCAAACAGATTTCCCTCTTGGATAAAAAAAGTCTACCTAACCTAGAACTGTATATAAGTAATTTACAAAAGCAGTTAAATACATTTTTATTGAAGATATGAGATGTTCTAGTGCTGGAAGTAAGAATCATAGTGTTATGCCGATATTAGATACTCTGAAAGTTGTGTTTCTGTTTAAATCTTTCCAATGAAAGTGGCACATGACATCTAATTGGAAGACTGGCTGAAATGTGTGTCTTTTGATGTTGTGCTGTAGACCCTGTGTGAACATTCTCAAAAAAATCTTCTATATTTATTTAGATGATGCTACTATCGTATGTGGAGAAACAATATTGATATCTGTTTTGCATGTGCTAAAAAGCAAATTCACACATATTTATTTTTGAGCTTTCAGTGGCTGTATATAACATAGAATATGTAGCAGATGAAGGACTGTCAACATTGTTCTGGCAAACCATAAAATAAAAACTATACATTTTAACTTATTTTTGAACTCTGACAAATACAGTACATTTACTACTATATCCTATACTCTCAGGATTAAAAACAAATATAATAATGTACTTATCATTTACAACATATATTTTGGCATTTTATCAATTTTCACATGACCAGCATGATTTGTTCCTTATCTGTATCTGGTGCTATAAACACAGGAAAGTGTTGAAATCATCTCAGTTCTACGGACAGCTGTCCTTCATGAATCAATGTACATTATTGCCAATACAACTGTTCACAAGTGCAGGATCCTGCATGCAACTGTGGATCCCCTTTTTAATTTTTGTAGGGTTTTCCATATGTTTAAAAACCCATTAATCTAGATTCATGTAATTTCAACCATTTTTTATGCTAATTAAAGCAGTACTCTATCTTTAAAAAAAAACTGAATGTAGTTGTGATGAAAACTTTAAAAGGGTTAAGCAGGTGTGATGACAGGCAGATAAATGGAGGTGAGGTGAACTGGCTGTATGCTTACCACTACAGCAAGACCTTAGTTCACAAATGAGGCAACTGATTGGCCACTGGGACCACAGGAGTATTCCATGATTACCATAATATGGTATTCCCTCCTAATTTGCTTTTGTAGCTCTGATTAGTGACTTGAAGTCCTAAAGTACGATTTGAGTCACTCGGATTAAGACGTGGAGCAAAGAATGCATTTAGTCCTTGAAGCTAACTGATAGGTGTGTTCAAGTCTCTGGTACTAGAATGGGATATTTTTTAAGATCTATTGGTATTAATATTGTCCATTTAGACATTTTACTAAACTATGGTACTCAAATTTAAATTTTTTAATGGATTACCAAATGTTATACAGAAATATAATGTAAAAAGTACTTTGAGTTAAGGAAGAAGTATACATTTACACGTCATTAGTCATCACTTTGTTTAGCACTTTGTTTATCAATCATTATTCTCATCTGGATGTTGAGGTACATATGGGTAATATGTGTATCATCATATGTCACAATTTATCTCCACATTTTTAAGTAAAAATCATTAATTTTACTTATTCTGGATATATTATTAAGAGTTCAAAATGCTTGTGGCATCAAGGAGAATAACCATATTTGAAATGGTTAAATTTGCTATTAAGTATTTCTTTTGTTAACACTTTTCTGCATAATTCTGTATTATGTATTTTATGAAAAATATAATTCACAACAGGAACTAATAATTTTTTTACAATGTCTATGTTATCTGAGTTTACTTAGAAACCATGTATCATAGTAGTAGTTTATGTTCTAGTATTTCCATATCACTGATTGGAATGACCGTCCATTGCAGACTCATGACCATAAGACTCTCACACCAGTTTTATCAAGTTGACATGTTTGGGCAGGGGTAGCAAATCAGAATTCATCAGATCAAGTGTACTTCAAGGACATGTAGATTATACTCAAATCAGGCTTAACTGCTGTAAAGTGATAAAATGGTCCCCAATATACATCCATCCATCTATCCATCCATTTTCCAACCCGCTGAATCCGAACACAGGGTCACGGGGGTCTGCTGGAGCCAATCCCAGCCAACACAGGGCACAAGGCAGGAAACAATCCTGGGCAGGGTGCCAACCCACCGCAGGACACACACAAACACACCCACACACCAAGCACACACTAGGGCCAATTTAGAATCGCCAATCCACCTAACCTGCATGTCTTTGGACTGTGGGAGGAAACCGGAGCCCCCGGAGGAAACCCACGCAGACACGGGGAGAACATGCAGACTCCACGCAGGGAGGACCCGGGAATCGAACCCAGGTCCCCAGATCTCCCAACTGCGAGGCAGCAGTGCTACCCACTGCGCCACCGTGCCGCCCCCCCCCCCCCCCCCAATATACATTCCATTTAATTCAAACTTTTTGGGACAACTTTTTGATACTGAATTTAATATTGCATGCTTGTGAGGAAAAACATGTGGATTATGTTAAGTAATTATGCTTAAATAAATGTAAAAATACTATGTTTGAGTCACAGCAAATAAGTAACAGTAGCACTTAGGCTACTATTAAAGTAATGTGTGCAGCACAACACTACATAACCATTTTGCAAATCACAATATACCTTTGGATTAAAAAGGATAGATTTGAATCATGTCCCATTTGTATTGCACATAAAATGCTAATATAATTCATCAATATTTTCAAATTAAATTAATGTAAATTAGGTAGTTGAGATTGCTGACTAATGCCAGGAGTTCTGTAATTTGTTTCTGTAGCTTAAAAGCTTTAGCAGACTAATTGATATTTACATTTGTTTGGCAGATGCACTTATTTAGCACACCTTACAAATCACAAGCTTATGAAGACGACTGTTTCCATATTTCTGCCATTGAACATCTGGTAGATTAAGTAAGTTGTGTAGTGTCATACTGTGAGTTAGATTTTAAAAATAAGACAAACCTCTGGTTTTATTCAGTTTAACTGCTTAGACCATATTGTCTAAACTGATATAGCAATACATTTTATAAATTGTAATTTCAACTGGTCTATATTATTTCACTATTTAAATGTATTGTTATTATAGTTTGCAATATTTAAAGTGCAGGTGTTCAAACAGATAAATACAAAGACCTTATAAACTGAGGAGTCACTTTGTGAAGACACTACAGGATAGTCACGTAATTGCTTGAGAAAATTAAACATTCCTGTCTAACAAATGAACTAAATAGAATTACAGTACATTGTAACATAACTCATGGCGGAGTGGTGGCTCTGAGGCTAGGGATCTGCATTGGCAATCGGATGGTTGCCAGTTCGAATCCCGTAAATGCCAAAAGTGACTCTACTCCGTTCCCCTTGAGCAAGGCCTTTACCTGAAATTGTTCCTTCCTGGGTATGACGTTAATCTGCATCCAGCCCTGCATGTAGGCCCTCCAACCTGCAGGGAAAAACCTGGGGGTTGGTAGCAGAATTGGCACTCCAGCCACCATAAAAAAAACCTCACACTGGTTCCATTCCATCTGAACTAGTGTGGTGCTGAGGTGTCACCCATTGCACGGCTGCGCTCAGGTCCTAACCTGGGGTCCTGAGTTGGTTTGTCATGTGGTGGATGCAGCAATGCTAACCTCTCTCGTAACATAACTTGGTTTATTGTGTAAAAAAGTGAACTGAAATAGCCAATAAAAATTTTAGATATGAATACACAATAGGAAGTTTGAAACTTGAAAGTACACCTTATAAGAAGGATCAAGAAGATTTAGTAGACTTATCACTGTTCATCAAGTCGTTGTACAGAAGCCATTATGAAGACTAACAGCATGTTATGCTCTATATCATGATATGCAGAACAAAAGTCAAGAGAGGTTACACTTAAGCTACAAAACAAAAAAGACATAGCAGTGCTAGAGAAAGTCCAGAGAAGTATGAATAGGCTGACTCCAGGACTCAGAGTTATGAGTGATGAGGAAAGGTTTAAAGGGCTGAACTATGTTAGGTTTAAGAGGTGACAGAACTAATTTGTTTAAAATTATGAAGCGAATTAGTAAAGAGAATTCCAACTGTTACTTTAAACTGTTCTTCACTAAGAACACGGGGACATAGATGAAAACTTGTTAAATCCAGCATTTGCACAATTGTTGGCAAGTTTTTTCTTTAAGGAAGAGAACCTTAGGATATGTTACCAACTAACATGGTAAAGAGTAGAATTTACAGAACCTTCAAAACTCAACTCATTGTTATTTTGGAAAAATTAGATGAATTGCATCGGTGAAGATCTTGGGGTGAACAACCAGTTATACACAGAATTCTAATGTTATAATATGTAACTAGTGTCAATTCAAACAAAATCACTATTAGATAGATAGATAGATAGATAGATAGATAGATAGATAGATAGATAGATAGATAGATAGATAGATAGATAGATAGATAGATAGATAGATAGATAGATAGATAGATAGATAGATAGATAGATATTTTATTAATCCCAAGGGGAAATTCACATACTCCAGCAGCAGCATACTGATACAAAAAACAATATTAAATTAAAGAGTAGTAAAAATGCAGGTAAAAACAGACAATAAATATTACAAGATAAAAGAAATTATCCATTCTCCTCCTAAATTAATAAATAATAGGATATTTATCGAAATGCGCTCTTTCAGCATAAATAATGCTGCAGATGATTATGATTGGTTGGGGCATTTTTGGTAAGGTGACATTTTAGGCTCCCATTACTTTATGTTTGACCAAAGAAATGGATGTAGTCATAATGAATTTACCTGTTTAGTAATAATATACTGCTCCGGAATAAAAAGTGACTCTGCTACAACCACAACAACAACATTAATTTCTATGGCACATTTTCATATAAAGAATGCAGCTCCTTTACAAGATGTCAAAGGGATTGTTACAAGAGAAAAAAATCAAATAAAATGAAGTAAGCATAATATTGAATAAGTAATAAAAATTCATATACTGTAAGCTTACATAAGAGAGATCTATGATTAGTAGACGAGTAGTGTCCTTACATACAATATAA
The DNA here is from genome assembly GCF_900747795.2 of Erpetoichthys calabaricus. Lineage (NCBI taxonomy): Eukaryota > Metazoa > Chordata > Cladistia > Polypteriformes > Polypteridae > Erpetoichthys > Erpetoichthys calabaricus. Next base: position 180,230,596 of record NC_041399.2, on the reverse strand, counting down.
TATTGAATGTCTCCATAGAGATGAGTCAGATGATGAGGTCAGATGGCCAGAAGGACAGAAAAAAACAAATGAACATCCAAAAAAACTGAAGAAAAAAAATCTGCAGTGGTTCCAAGACCAACAAACCACCCAGAGTGCACTGGGCATTCTACCTAACATAATTGTATTTAAGTTTAGCTCTTCTAGTGTTTGTCTTGAAGGATTTGACTCAGTGATTCTCTTGGACAGCTGGGGCACACCCCTTCATTTGAGCACCATAGGTGGCTGCATAGTGCCTCGGTCAAGAAGAGCCCAATAAAGAAGCAGAGAAAAAAAGAGATTAGTATAGATTGCAAAATCTTGAAGAATATGAAAATTCAGTGCTATATAGTCTATTAGGAGGACAACTACAATGTAGCTAAGACAATTCCAAATTAGAAACGTGGGTTCTTAGCAGTTTTTTGAAATGTTCCACAGTATTAGACTATTACTGTATACTGTATCTCTACTGGCAAAGCTCTGTGCAGTTTGAAAGAAACATAGCTTAGGCTCTTCCAGGTGGCTGGTGGAGGCAGTATGCAGTGCCCCAGACATCACTTTTCTCAATCATACAAATCAAAGGCTGTTTTTCGAAATGCAATATCACAAAAAAATCAACAATCAAGATAACTACTATATAGCTGACAGAGGTGTAGAGCTATACACTAATACAGCTGGTTTAGATCACTTTTTTATTTACAGTAGGTTAAATAATCAATGGGTTTGAAAATCTTAAAGACTTTGATTAGGCTCCCGTATTATTATTATCAACTTTTTACATTGAAATCATGGGCAGAGTATAACATTTAGGCTTTGGGTTGGTCCAAGCAAACCATAAAAAACATTGTGTTTTTTTTTAAGTCAAAACTATACTGCTCTATATTTACATCATATTAGAGTCACATATCTTAAATTGTTTGTAATATAAAGTTACAGTTTAACCTATTTAAAATAACACGTGTAAAACTTTGACATTCTGAAAAGATAGCAAGTTCCAATAGCAATATTGTAACTTTTTTGTCTGCTTGTTGTATTTGTGGTAAAATAAACTAATTGTTGGTTTTTACTCAAGTTAGAAAATGTATGCAGGGCGTCGAGTGTTCTGAGATTGTATTAACTGTTTTGAAAAACCAGTGTTTAGGTGGGTTGGCTAAGTTGGCTCTTGATGTGTGTGTGTGTTTTTATGTCTGTGTTCTCCCTGCAATACGCTGCCATCCTGTCCACAGATTTGTTCCTACCTTGCACTCAATGAGCTTCCCTGTGTCCCTACTCTGATAAAAGTATTTAGAAAATGGATGCACTAATGGAAATTTCAAAAACTTTTTTTTTTTTCCTTCGTCAAACAGACATTTGATTTATTAAATATCTTATTCACAGTTGTTTGTTCAGACCACCACACCACTGTTCACACAGGCAGCACATTCAACCATAAGAGGCAGGCACGCGTGCAAATTTGTGGACATTTAAATTACTTCTTGAAGGCCTATTAGCAGACAGGAGGGCTATATGGCATGTAAAAAAGGAAAATATTGAATACAAAATATAGAAGTTAAAGTGATCTCTCTTTCGGTGAATTTGAATGATGATTGGATTGGCGACGTGCAAGTGAAAATTGCTTAGGTAGGATGGATTTAGTTATTGTATTCATAGATTATAAACATATTTAAATTAGATGTGGCCAAAAAAATGAAAAACAAAAACTTTTTAAAAAAACTTTAATTCCTTTAGCTTGTCACAGTAGTACATATCCTTTACTCTAAGGATCCACAGAGCTTCTAGAGCTGTTATGTCTATTTTGTGATGTTATAAGCACAACTTCACATAATGGTTTAAACTCTGACTTATTAAGTCGCTACCAAAATTCAGCATAACCTCCTTTGATTGGTGCTAAACAGTTTTAGCATTTCTTTCTTTAACATTGTATTATTTTTTAAATGACATTGGGTCACCATAAAGCCCTGAATCCTTTTTGAAGCCTGCTTCTCATAAACTCCATACTGTATCTCCATCTTGTGTTTATACTTAATGTTTCTTTTTCTTTCACTTTGCCCTAGTCTACAGTATATATTGCATTTCCAAGTAACTCATCACTTTTGATCACAGTAATTATTGCATATTATTTTGCTGCCACCTCAGTATTTATTATCCCTCCAGGTTTAGTGTAATATTGGTCATGACAACTACAATAAGATTGTTCAGCTCTCCAAGAGCTTCACATTCATCATTCCCTGGTATTTAGATGTCTTTATATTCTTCCACACTAACCATGGGAAATCAAAATTATAGCTGAATGTAAAGACTTTTTGCTTAATATTCTGAGTAAAATGGCATCTGTGTTTTATTTTTTGCGTATGGCATTCTTTGGTTCCCTCAACAATTTTACCTGACTATTCAAAACATTTCAGGTTTGTATTTTTTATTTCATTTTCAGTTTTTGTCAGCTAGGTTTTGCTTTTTCTTATTTTGTTTTTTTTATTTCTCTGGCGATCTTTCTAGATTGATTTTGAAGTAATTTGCTGGATAGATTCTGCACATTTTATCTGCTTGATTATACACTATGCTGCTTTCTTGAAATAAAATTAATAAATAAAAACCTATGGTTTTTAATTTCATTTTCAGTTTTTGAAGTTGTATGGTTTTGTAATTTCTTTATCGTAAAACATAATATTCTCTGAAGTGTCATGGAGGCTACAGTCTATTGTGACCGCTGTCTCACACATGAACTTGGGAGACAGTTTATGGGCTCAAATACATGTATGTTCCTGTCAGACTGGGGAATGGTGCTGCCCACTAACTCTTTCTCCTCTTTTCCCGCAGATCAGCCGAGGAAACCTCCTCTTAAAGCCATTTCCGATCCTCAGAAGCCAACCTACCTCACTTCCTCTTCTGGCACTCAGAAGCCAGTTTACATCACTTCCACATCCTGTCGTCAGAAGCCAGCCGACATCACTTCCTCTTATGGTCCTCAAGATCCCACCTCCACCTGATATTATTTCTGGTTCCCAGAATTCCATCTCCCCATTACATCACTTACAGCGTACCAGCAATATATATATATAGCTTGCACTTGATGAGCCATTTTCCCATACAATTCACTTCTGTTTTGAGCTCACGTCTGTAAAGACCAGTCTTTCAACCAAACCTTCTTCAAGTTTACAGGGTGGATCCCCAAACATTTTCCTTTGTTTTTTGTGTTTTTACACCTCATTAGATAAAATGCAAGGACCAGATTTAGTCATGGTGCCAGTTCATTGCAGAGCCCACACATACTTAATCCCTCACTCAGATTCATAAGGGCCATTTAGAATTGCAAAATAACTTAACATGACTGGTCTAAAACTGAAATTACTATTATAATGTTGATAAACAAGTTTCTAAAATGATTAATTCTGTTGCTTAAAGTATTTTTGTTTTTTGTACTTCATGACTTCTACATGTTTCTTCAATCCCAAGAAATCTCCTTTTCCTAACTGATATGTTTCAAATTTGGTGTGTAGTAAGAAAACTAGAAATAATTTTAGAATGCAATGAGTGACAAGCTAAATAATTAACTTGCCTTATGACAATAACCATTGAGGTGATTCCATTAAGCTGCATAACTTTTTACCCCTAGTGAATCCCTTTCCTCACCCAGATATGTGGCAGGAAAATAGGCTTCAACCCTAAAGAAATTGATCGATGTTTATTTGGCAGAAAGTCAAGTTAAAACCTGCACTGCAACTAAAAAGTAACGGTGTATAGTTTTATTACTAAGCTGCAATACATTTAGCTAAAAATAAAAGTAATGCTCATCGTTTTAAAACATTCAGTGAATCATAAGTGTCAAGAATCAAATTAGATCAACAAACACATTGAAAACAGAAAAAAAAAATTTATGATGCATAAACTAGTTTTTAAAGCCCATTATCTGTTATGGTTGTGGTGTAACATTTGTTACTGGCAACATACATTTAGCTCCAATATAATGACAGTTTATTTGATAGTTATTTGTAAAAACATAAAGCATAATAATATTGAGAACATGTTGTTCTGTCCTTGAAAATTTCATTTTTATTCATTTATTATAACAGAATTATGCACTTCTTCGCATTATAAAATTATTTACGTAAGAGTAAGTTATCAAACATCCTTTAAAATGTTACTTTAACACATTAGTAGCTTGTCCCAGGTGTCCCACTTGAGGAACTCATTTAGGATAATGATAAGAGCCACTTTATTACTTGTCTTCCTTTACAGAGTAATGTATTAGATTAAAATGGACTACTGTCTGCAAAAGAAGTATATGGATTCTAGATCTTAAAAATGCAAATGACTGAATAACATGCTTTATGAATGTGTGAAGTGATGGACAATGACTGATTTTGTTTTTTATTCTATAGAATTTTTAATTATTCATATACCCACTTAATCCAATAGACAACCCTGGAAGCCACAGTCAATCCTTGCCGCATAAAGTGAAATGTAGAAATGAACCCTGAAAGGGACAGCAGTCCATCATAGGACACAACACAAAAGTACACTTATTAACAATTATTTATGAAATAATCTAATGTGCACATGTTTGGGGGATTAAAGCTAGAATTGGCAAAAACTCACAAAATTAAATGGAAAATATGAAAACTCCACACACACACACACACAGATTGAATGGCAATTCAGGTCCTGAGGGGTGTATGTCAGCAGTCCTAACCAGACTGTCACCCTTTTGTATTTTATTAAAGTGGTTTAGAGTACAATCAAGCATTTAAAATGTGCAGACCTTATACATCAGATTACTTCAAAGTCAATCTAGAAAGATTGCCAGAGAAATTTAAAAAAAAAGAGAAAAAAACAAAACCTAAGTAACTGACTGACAGTGACTAATACCCTTCTTCACAACTTCTTCTAGAGAAACTTTAAACTGTGTTTAAATTGGTTTTGAATTTTACACAATAATTAGGAGCTTGAAACAGTACCACTATTTTGTTAACTACCAATATAAAAGGGTATAAGCCAATAATTATCTGCACTTCAGGGATAATTTTGTTTGGGTTGGCTGTACAGCTTTCCTTGCGCACATGTGGAAACATGGTGTGCCTGTGGTCACAGTGGTAAAGTTTTGACCTTGATCAGCCAGTTTCCTTTGTTGTTTTCTAGGAGTAAACATGGTTGCTCCACTCTCCCTTTGCACCAAAGAAAAGCAGCAATCAGTGATCCAGCTTTTATGGTCTGAAGGTGAATATGGTCCAAAATCCACATATGTCTTTCTGCATTATATTGTGATAGTGTTTTGCCATGGTGGAGTGTTTAGGAATAGACTGAGAAGCACAAAAATTATCACACTAGTATTTAAAATGAAGAAGAGTCAGAATGCCTATTCACATTCACTAATGACAACAACATTGAGCAAGTCTCTACCATACTTCTGATGAACTGACAAGGATTTCTGCCCCAGTACATCTACAGCCCGTAAAAAGCAGGTCACTGCTTTTGCTGGTCTTGATTGGTACAAATGTACAGCAGAGCAGACATTTTTACTTTTAGAAAACAACAAGAGAAACTGAATAATCAGGGTCAAAACTTTACCACTGTGACCACAGACACACCATCCTTCCACATGTGTCCAGGGAAAACACAAGTGCACATAATTATTGATTTACCCTTGTATATACTGTTCTAATTATGGAATTGTACCTAAAACAGTGTTTCATATCACTCAGAATGTCAGAGTCGTACACAATATCTAGTACTATTATTTCAAGTTACATCCATCCATCCATCCATTGTCCACGGCTTATCCGAAGTCGGGTCGTGGGGGCAGCAGCCTAAGCAGTGAAGCCCAGACCTCCCTCTCCCCGGCCACCTCCTCCAGCTCCTCTGGGGGGACCCCGAGGCATTCCCAGGCCAGCCGGGAGATATAATCTCTCCAGTGTGTCCTGGGTCTGCCCCATGGCATTCTCCCAGTGGGACATGCCTGGAACACCCCCCTAGGGAGGCGTCCGGGGGCATCTTGACCAGATGCCCTAACCACCTCAATTGACTCATCTCAATGCGGAGGAGCAGCGACTCTACTCCGAGTCTCTCCCGGATAACTGAACTCCTCACCCTATCTCTAAGTGAAGGTCCAGCCACCCTGCAGAGAAAACTCATTTTGGCCGCTTGTATCCGCGATCATGCTCTTTCGGTCACTACCTGAAGCTCGTGGCAATAGGTGAGGGTAGGAACGTAGATTGACTGGTAAATACACAGCCTTGCCTTTTGGCCCAGCTCTCTCTTCACCACAACGGACCATTGCAGAGACCGCATTACTGCGGATGCCGCACCAGTCCGTCTGTCAACCTCCCGCTCCATTCTTCCCTCACTTGTGAACAAGACCCTGAGATACTTGAACTCCTCCACTTGAGGCAGTAATGTGTTCCCAACCCAGAGAGAGCATTCCACCCTTTTCTGGCAGAGACCCATGGCCTTGGATTTAGAGGTGCTGACTCTCATCCCTGCCACTTCACACTCAGCTGTGAACCGCACCAGTGAGAGCTGGAGGTCAATGTTCAATGAAGCCAACAGAATCACGTCATCCGCAAATAGCAGAAACGAGATTCTGAGGTCACCAAACCAGACCCCCTCTGCTCCTTGGCTGTGCCTAGAAATTCTGTCCATAAAACTTATGAACAGAATCAGTGACAAAGGGCAGCCCTGGCAGAGTCCAACCTCAACAGGAAACAAGTTTGACTTATTACCGGCAATGCGTATCAAGCTCCTGCTCCTCCTGTACAGGGACTTGTACCCCATATTCTTGGAGCACATCCCACAGGATGCTTCAAGGGACACGGTCGAATGCCTTCTCCAAGTCCACAAAACACATGTGGACTGGTTGTGCAAACTCCCATGCCCCCTCCAGGATCCTGGCCAGGGTGTAGAGCTGATCCAGTGTTCTATGGCAGGGACGGAATCCGCATTGTTCCTCTTGAATCCGAGATTCGACTTTCGACCGAAGTCTCTTCGCCAGCACCCCTGAATAGACCTTACCTTAAGTTACATGAATATTAAAATAAAACTCAATGTTTACTTCAAACATTTCCTCTCCATAGCTCTTTATCACACCCTTTATTATAATAATTCCTAGGTAAACTGATTTCTCTTGATAGTGTATTAAAACTTAAACCATTAAAAACCAGAATGATGAGATAAATTGTATACTACCTCCTGAAGAGAAACTAAAGAAGATGTACAATTGAACAATTGGAGTTACTGAAAGAAAAAGGATCTAACTTAAATGTTGATTAATTGACGAATACAAAAAAACTTAAAATACTGAACGTTAGTAGAGATTGATGAAGCCAATAGTTTATAATGTGTTTTTTAAAGATGTTTTGTTATAATTGAAGTTAGTTTGGTTTGATTAAAATAAAGTACAAGTAAAAAGACTTTAAAATAAAAATGTATACTTCCTTTGTTAACATTATTCTGTAATGGTAACCAAATATAAAATAGACAGTATGCTTTTTTGAACCCAGAAATGGTCCACAATCTGACTTAGACATCAAAACATGAGATACATTCCATAGACACCATAAGCTGTAATTTCTTTAACACCCTAAAATTACATGGAAAACAATGTTCAATATTTTCCTTTTAAGTTCTCGCAACTTACATGGATTCATGTGTAATACTGGATGCATTTGCATTTCATACAATACTATGATTCAGATGATTCAGGATGATGGAGAGACCCAGACATTAACTGTGGAAATTTTCCTTTTCCAGTGGGTTAGACCATCTTTTTGCTACCTACCTGTGTTTTTCATGCTTATTTTTTTAAGGACTATAAAAGGTTTTGAGGGTTTCATTGTGGTGTCTAGTGATGTCATAGACTGCCAGTTATATAAATGTTCTTTGATTATGTTAGAAAAACTCACAAACCATTTACTACAGTAATGATGAAAGGAAATCTGGTGCTTTTATTATTAAAAAGACAGATATAAAGAGACCGACAGATGAAACATTCTAACATGAGTTCATTTTTTGGTTTTGAAGAAAAAAGCAGGATCCACTAAACAGTATCATCAGCAGACAGAGGAGGAGCAGCCTCAGCGACAGACTGCGGTCACTGTCCTGCTCCACTGACAGACTGAGGAGATCGTTCCTCCCCCAAACTATGCGACTCTTCAATTCCACCCAGGGGGGTAAACGTTAACATTATTTAAAGTTATTGTCTGTGTTTACCTACATTTTTATTACTCTTTAATTTAATATTGTTTTTTTTTTGTATCAGTATGCTGCTGCTGGAGTATGTGAATTTCCCCTTGGGATTAATAAAGTATCTATCTCTCTATCTATCTATCTATTGCAAGTAAAGCTAAAAAATAAAATATATTGAAAGGCTATACAGTAGGTACCACAATTAAAAATCAAATCTGGAATTGCTGTAGATGGCTTAAGATAACAGTTTAATACTGTTTATTATTCTTGAAATAGTAATAATAATAATATAGTAATAATTATAGTATGAAAGAATTTATTAACTAATTTATTAATTCAGTTAAGCTGTTTGTTAAACACAAGGTTGTGGTGGCTTGAAGTCATCCTACCACAGTTGAGCAGTAGAGCAAAACCAGTCATATCTGGGATATGTTCTGGATCCAATTAATTGAATTTTAAGATCATGGAAATTGAATTGCATATTTGGAGGATCTAGTAAATAGCAAGAAGTATCATTGGAGTTGATGCCCATATGGACGATTTTCTTAATTATGTTCTTTTTGTTAATTTAAAGTATTTTTAAGTTGAAATGGGATATTTCTATGGTCTTCTACACAATATTCCTTTTTGTCATTTCTCAAACAAATTAGTTCATGTGGTTTATGTATTTAGTTTTTTCAGAGGACAAAGCCTGCTTGGTATTAAATCTAAATTAATAAAATAGAGGATTTAGTGTAGTTAATTTAATTTAGTTAAATAAAGGGTCTCCAAGAGCAATATTGTGAAGTTTATGCTGCAAACTAGCTTAATGTCTTTTTCAACCCAAGCTGTGACCTTGAGGTCATGATACATTTTAAAGCGGATATGACAGTAGATACAAGTATGGTCTAAATTTTGATTAAAATTTGACAAGAACATTTTGAAAATTGAAGTAAAGCAGACAATAGAATTAAAAGAGCATGCTGGAGGATTTTTCAGTAACGTCAATCAACACGCTATGGAACTGCAGACTATGTATGGATAAATAATATGGTGCCTCCAAGAGACAAAAAAGGGAAATGGTTTAAATGAGAGAGATGAACTTTTTGACATTCAAGCACCTACCCATTTGTTATATATTGTAAATGAAAAGCTGTACTAGATAGCAAAGCACAAAAGGATAGATAGATAGATAGATAGATAGATAGATAGATAGATAGATAGATAGATAGATAGATAGATAGATAGATAGATAGATACTTTATAGCTTTCTAATAAAATAAGAAAATACAACAAATTATCTACTTGTTATTGTCTTCCACATCTTGGTTCTGGATATCATTCTATACATTAACATGAATAAATGCCATTCTTTCCCTGGCCATATGTATGGCATAATTATTTTGTAGTTTAGACTTTGGGTAGAATATATTCTCTTCAGCAATTATACAACATGGATTTTAGAGTCATACACAAATGTTAGCAAAATATTACAATGGACGCATATAACAGGCATAATTAACGGTAATGAGCTTGTCTGGAGAACATACCCTTAACTTCAATGTTAGTTTTAAAATTAGGGCCCTACAAGAAAATTACATTTCAAAACAAGGAATGCTCAGCAGTTTAAAACAGAAACTGCAGCTGAAGTGTTATGTTACAAATTAAATGAAATATAGGCTCTAATTGGTAGGTGGATTTGCAACAAAAGGTGATTCCATCCACAATCCACCACACATGGACCACAGCTATGAATAAAGTATATTGTCTTTTAACGCCCACGAGTTACCAATGCTGTGCTTTGGTTATGCTACTTAAGTACAATATAAATTACATTCAAAGTAAATGAATGACTGCAATGAAATTATATATTAAAGTAAATAAATCTTACATTTTTACAATATTATATATAAAAGTTATCAGAAGGTAGATAAATAATTGCACTGTAAAATTTTGGGACTCTAGGGATTATCTAGTGAGCAAGCCATATACCCATATATTTATCTTTTTACCTTTGTGAGGTACTTATATGGATAAATAGAATGGTATGAAGTTGTAAATCATATAAAAACATATTATTAGGTAAAACAGTGCAAGTGGTATTTTTTGTCTCACATTTTTATAGCTGGAAAAAATAAAAACAAGTGTATAAAAAGCTCCTACTGCTATATGCATATGCTAGAGGTCAGCACTCAGCTGCCTCCTGTGCAATTTCCAGATTCATCCAGGAAGCTTGACTCCTTCTGTCTAGCCCTGGGTTCCTGTAAAATAAGATAAAATAGTCCTTGGCCACCAACCTTGGAATTCATGTTATTAAAGCCTTTGAAGTACTCTTTCACCCATGGAGCATTGCAAGCGTCTGATCTCTTCCTTTCCTCCTTTGATGCAATGAGAAGTCAAGCAAAATGACACCTTTAATTGGTTAACTAAAAAGATTAGCCAATGTAATCAATTGTAATCTTTTTAGTTAGCCAATAAATGGTGTCACTTTGCTTGACATCTCATTGCATCCACAATAGCTAACATGGTATGACACCCTACCACTCCTCTGATGCACAAATACTCTACCTTTTACCTTCGTCACTGAAGTTCACTTCTTTAATGTTTTCCTACACAAAGTATTAAAAGACATTAAACAGGGAATACTGTTAGAGGTCTGGCACAGTCCAAGTATAATGA